>NW_028280788.1:677500-912195 GCF_059751285.1 Brachycentrus maculatus
TAAATATTACAGTGACAAAATCACTTATATTTATTTGACCCCCCCTCTGAATCGAACCCGGGACCTCCAGAACGGTAGCCGAGCGTGCTGACCATTACACTACAGAGGCGGATATAGAGTTTTTCCATATTTTGTGTATTAATCTACAAATAATTAAAAAACATGGAGCGACTACTGCCTTACACGATAAATAACAATAACAATAAATAACTAACATTAATATTAAAATAAAAATATTTATGGAACAGGTTAATATTAATACGTAAGCAAATTGTGACCACTCGTAAATTAACCGGAGGGTGTGTTCAAGATAACGTTAATCAAATTAGAACCTTTTACTATTAATAAAGCTACCCTTAATGAAGCACTAATTAAACAATAAATTTAAAAGGGGTGTAAAAAAGGAATAGTTACTTAATTAACAATATATTGTATCAAGAAAATTTTTGTGAACCAATACTGGATTGGATCTAGATTTTCTCAGAGAATTGTAATTTTTTTTTTTTAAAAATCGGTATCTCAAAAAATATTTAAAATAAATGTTTCACCATAGATCTACTTAACTGATCTAATTCATCAAAATGTAACACAATCAATTAAATTTTATTTAACATTACACATAAGTAAACCCCACTACGTTGAAAAAGGTACCCCTTTATCTTTTTAATTTTATAAGGGGTTAATGTTTGAATTTGTATTTTTACATTTTAACTATTGGAAATGACTGTAATGAGTCTTTTAAAATTAAAATATATTTTTTAATCCCCTCAAGACAAACTCTTTAACATATCAACGTAGAAGAATATGGAGGACTGGGTATTCACAGGATCCCAGACTTCCATACACTTCTTTATCTATGCAGATGTTATAATTTAAAATATCTCCTAAACAGAGAAACCCCGATTTGTGAACAGGGATTACGACACACACAAAAATGTAATGACGTCAAACTTTATTTACATTTGAAAAAAATACACAAACGGTATTTGATAATGATGCTGATTGCATAGAAACGCTTTTCAAAATAATTGATTAAAATTTAAATAAATTATTTTTTTATTATTTTTTGACATCTCATCAAAGATGAAATAGAATATGGAAGTCTGGGCATTTACGGGGCTTACGACCGTCATAGGCTGGTTTAAGTGATCACTTTACACACGTGTAACATTCACCAATTCTACCCATTATTGACAACCACACTACTCAAATTCTTGGAAGTTCTATATATATGAACCAATTTAGAAACATTGTTTATGAATCACTAGAACTTCACTATAGACATCTATTGGTGAGATGTAAAGAAGCTTTTTATTAAGCAGAAACTCTTATATTAGTAACTCCTGTAACTGGAGATAATCCAGATTTTGTGAACAAGTATTTGGACACACTCAAAATGTTGTAAATTATTTTTTAAAATCATAAAATTGAAAATCACAAAATGAAATCATATAGATTTTCTATGAAATAAACTTGCCCATAACTAAACATGCGCTTGAAGAAAATCTTGCTTCTTGACAGCTGTCAAGTATATTTATTGAAATTTGATCTTTTGGTGCATTGAATTTGTGAAAATAATGATAAAGTAAAGAGACAAGGTATTGTATCAATTCAGCATTTCTATACATAATTCAGCTGTGTGATTATTTTAAATAAATTATACTCCAATTCCTAGTATTATATTTTTTGTATGGGTACAAGCACCATCTGCCCACTCTTATTAAACAGCTGCATATGATAAAAACCTTGACCACTATTACAGCACTGTTTTTGGTTGGTTGAAAGATATAACGTTAAGCATAAAGCGCACTAACGTTCGTATATTCTGTGCAAGAAATTTAATATATATTTTTTGGTGATACATCTTTTTGTCTCTCGACTCTACAGTACAGTACTAGCATACACTAAAGTATGATTCTTCATCAGAATAATATCAAAGGTCAGTATGTGAACATATGAAAGTACTAAATGTTGTTATTAGTTTGTGTGCGTGACTCTGTTATGTGTAATTACTGTCCACAACAGTTATTATCTTACATTATTATAATGATATTCGATGACAACAATTTCTATAGTGTCAGCCTTCAGAAAAAAATCTTGAGTAGAAAAGAAAAACATTTGACTACCGGGGAATCGGTTACATACGGAAGCTTAATATATAACTACGGAGAATAGATAGTTTTGAAATTTATCTCGTTTTGTATTTTTATCACTTTTGCATTTTAAACCGTTTATCGATCCGTTTTGTCAGAAAGTTAATAAAGTTTCTGAAAAATGAACAGAATACTATTTTTAATCGGAAATAAAAGAGGTTGAGAGTTTCAATATAACGTTGTTAATGCATAAATAATTAAATAATTAAAAAAAAGATTACAACATTTTGAGTGTGTCCAAATTATGACTCTTGATTTTACCACTTTTCTTTGTGTCTTAAAAAATGTTTTCCACGAATTGACCAACCGTCAGAATTGTTAAAAATAAATTTTCAAATGACTAAATGTCTTCATATTTCGAAATTAATGTTGCTTTCATTATGATGAGGAAAATTTTTAAATTTAATTAATATTTTAAGGTTTACTAAATTATTCCTTAATGAGGAGCATTTGTTTGTAGCCAACACCGCTTTGTTAGCGAGATTTTATAGAATTTCCAAGAAAATTTCTTGTAAACTTTAAAGTACAGTAGGTTAAGAGACTTGTTATTTGATTTCAATGAAAAAAAATTTTTATACAAAATTAAATATAATTTATATGCAAAATTCATTTTTGGAGATATGCTTATTGAAAGAGATTTATGACAGAATAAAACCCAAAGGTCATAGGTTTGAATCCTTGAATATTTTTAACCATAATAAAAAAAATATGATTTAATTAACTAACTAATAAAATATCACGGCGGTTTCCCGCAGGGGTAGGCAGAGAGAATAGAACGCCACACCACTCTACCTTTTTATATATTCCTCGCCTCTTCCACGTTCATGGATCTCCTCATACATACCCGCCGATTATTTCAACTTTTAACCTGAGCGCTTTCAAGTATTTGGCATACCCTTGCTTTGCTCCTTTTTCAAAATCGTAAATTTGTTTTACCGTTCTTTCCTCACTCATTCGTTCCACATGTCTAAACCATCTCAACACACCTTTTACACACTTATTTTTCATCACATCACACAGTTCATTCATTTATTAATCCATGCGTTCTCTCCTCAAAAAACTTAATAACCATCAGCTGCTTCACCGCAGGGGTAGGCAGAGATAAATGAACGCAACACCAACCTATCTTAGTATAAAGACAGATGAGTATGGTGTTTTATTCCCTCTGTCGACCTCTGCGGAGAAGTGGCGTAATGGTTAATCAGTAAATTAGTTATGTATGTAAATTTCACAAGAAAACTAAAGCCTAAACAAAAAAAAACGATTGAAAGTAAACATTCATTCTAACCATTATCCGCACCCAATGGTGCATAGGGCACTGCATGGTAGTGGCGCAGTGTTATCTTGATCGTTAATTGCATGAAGGCAAGGTGATCAGCCCTACGCTTCTTGTACCAGTCCAGGGTGATATTAAATAAATATGAGAGTGAAAATCGGCCATATTTATTTTGACCACCCTGGGAATCGAACCCGGTACCTCCAGCACGGTAGCCAAACGCACTGACCACTGCGCTACGGAGATGGACAAAAAGTAAAAGAATACCAAAATACCACAAAACATACACAATTTTATTACAATTTTCTAAGAATTTGAGTTGTGTACAAACAACTTGTATGGATAAATACAGTTGTCATCTACAGATGATTGAAAAACCAAAAAATTGCAAAAAACTAAAAAAAAGGAGTTCAAGTGATCACTTAAACCAGCACAAGACATATTGGTGTAGCGTTATATGCTCTCTGCCTTCCCCCGCAGGAAGCGACGTGAGGATTAGTTAGTTAGTTAATTAATAAGTGAAGCTATTTGTTTTTGATAAAATACTTTCTTGGCTTCCTGTACATTATAAGGGACAATATTTCACAAATTCAAGTGGGTCTTTAGAACAGACTATCTTATTTCTTCCCGGAATTCTTCAATTTATTAATATACAATTTTCGTGTATTGTTTTCATCTCATTTTGTATATTGTTTTAGTGAGAGAGTACGTACTTAGTTGGTAGAAATATTGAGAACCGTTTTAAACGACTCTCCATTTGTCCACTTTGCGGAGTGGTCGAAAGTCGTAAATATTAACGAGTGTTCGTTTGTTCAAACTCTTAAGTCTGTTAAAGTTGATCACTTTGGAATTTTGTGTTTAAAAAACAAAAAAAATTACGCCAATGGCAGCGCCATCTGTTGAACATAACAACGAATGCAACTCAACACAGATGAAGAAAAATATGGAAGTTTGGGGATTTACGGGGCTTATGACCGTCATGGGCTGGTTTAAGTGATCACTTTACACACGTGTAACCCATGATTGACAACCACACTTCTCAAATTCTTGGAACTTTTAATTAAATAATTGATTAATTTTTGAGCAAATTGTTTGAATTTACTAGGATTTCACTGGAGACATCTATGATGAGATAAGAGAAGTTTTTTACTAAGCAGAATCTCTTTCGTTTGTATGTGAGGTCCGAATCCTGGATTATATTCACATACTCGAGAATCGCTGGAAAATGCATTTTTCATTTTAATTTTTAGCCTATAATTTGACGAGTTGATTTATGTCCAAATTACAAGTATTTGGACACACTCAAAAGGTTGATAATAGTTATAATTTCTCATTTTTAATATAAAAAGTATGTGGTATGTGTGTAATGTAAGAAAAAGTTATAGTGAGATAACCTTAGAAAAAAAAACGCATTAATTTGCAAGTTTATATCCATTACTTTTTCCTTAATTGAATCACAGATTTACGTCTGACAGTTTAATTAAATCGCCCTTGAAGCAGTATTTTACGAAAATGGTGCTATTTAAATAATCTTATAGAAAATAGTGCTATCATTACATGTAGCATCAACCCTTTTATACCTTAACCATGCTTCAATCGATTTTCAACAAATCTCAAGCATGTTTTTTAAACGATTTAAAAAATAAGACTGTTGAAAGAATGCTCAGGAAATATGTAAAAAATTTAAAATATATTTCCATTAAAATTTATGTATATATACACATCTTCCTACGCCACACATAATACATACATATTAAAAAAAATTGTTTTAAGAATGCTCAAGAAATACATAAAAAAATGCAAACAAATTTCCAATAAAATTAACATATTCACATCTTTATACACCGCACATATCGCTCACTACTTTCAAGAACGTCATAAATCAAAAATCGACGATTTTCAGTTGTGCATGTTTTCGGAATGCCCAGAAAATGTACTATATCCCAGCAAAAGAGGCATATTTTTAACTCAATATTTACCAGCTACAGGGCAGAAAGTGTTGTTTTTGCATTTTGAATAAAAGGTATAGTTTATTTTTTTTTAAATATACTAAGTATTTTTCAAATGGAGAAAGAAACCTTCAGGTTTTACCTAAAAAGATCTGTTGCACAGTAAAAGTTAAATAAGTGGCTTGATATTTATTTTTAATATATTGTATTATATTTTTAAACTTTAAAAACATTCTCCTGAAAAATCTAGTTTTTTGATTTATGACGTTCTTGAAAGGAGTTAGCGATATACATACATAGTTATCTATAACGTTTTGAGAGTGTCCAAATACTTGTTCACAAAACTGGATTATCTCCAATTGTAGAAATGATTATTAATTTAAGTTTTACTTAGTAAATACCACTATTTCTTAAAATCTATGACACGTGTTTCAGTGCATTCCGCATCACACACTTCAGTGAAACGCGTATCACAGTATATTTTGAGAAATAGTGGTATTTACCAAGTAAAACTTAAATTAAAATCTGATAGATTTTACCACAAAGTGACTGCCGAATCAATTAATGAAATTAAAGGAGTGATGATTGAAAATTTAATTATATATAGGAGTTTCAAGAATTTGAGTAGTGTGGTTACCAATCATGGGTAGAATTAGTGAATTTTATACGTGTATAAAGTGTTCTTAGAAATACGAACCATCTCTTTTCTTTTTTTCCATTTAACTAGAGTGTGCCACAGAAATGCGTGACTGAGAACAGTTATATTATCTATAAAAACTGGATTTTATTAGATTTTTTTTCGGTCGTTAAATTAATGTTTCTCTAAAGATACTTTTTATAGCCGATACCAAGTTATCTTCCAAATAATAGTTTATATAAAAAATAAAATAATTTTATCGCAAGAAAATAATGCTTCCCATAGTTTTCCGTTTTTCTATTGTGTACTAAATAAAAAAAACAGAATTTTTCGGTCCATTTTAGCAATGATTTATTACATATAAAATGCCATTGAAAGTCCATTTAGCGCAATTCTTGAAATGTTTTTTCGACGTCTTAGCAAAAATGAAGAAGAATATGGAAATCTGGGCATGTACGGGGCTTACGACCATCTTAGGCTGGTTAAAGTGATAACTTTACAGACTAAAGTGATGACTTTACAGACGTGTAACGGAGATAGTCCAGATTTGTGAATAAGTATTTGGACAAACTCCAAATTCGTACATAAATTAACTGGTCAAATTACAAGCCAAAAATAAAATGTATTTTCTACCGTTTCTCATGTATGTGATTATAATCCAGGATTCGGAACTCACATACAAATGAAAGAGTTTCTGCTCAGCAAAAAGCTTATTTCATCTAACCATAGATGTCTCTAGTAAAATTTATTGGAGACATCTTATTATCTTGAATTTGAAAAATGTATTTATAGAAGTTCCAAAAATTTGAGCAGTGTGGTTGTCAATCATGGGTTAAATTGGTGAATGTTACACGTGTGTAAAGTGATCACTGAAAACAACATACGACGGTCGTAAATGCCCAGATTTCCATGTTCGTAAATGCCCAGATTTCCATGTTCTTCTTCATCTTTGTTGAGACATCAGTTTTTTTTAAATTCTAACATCCATTTGCGAGCATATATATCTGCTTCGCATAGATACATTAATAGAATTACAGGAGTTTAATAGAATAAAGGAATTTATTCGAAAGCTCCCTTAAAGTAAGTTACTCCTAATTCTACTTTAAATTAACGGCAAAGGGATTATGCATTCCAATTCCGTCACTTTGTACAGGGTGCTCTATAAATATCATATAAATTTTAATTAATTAATTCCTTGGCGAGCCGCCGTAGCACGGTGAGGGAAATTTCCTTATAATATCTAACAAGCCGCCAGAAATGGAACATCCTGCATTTGCATTTTAGCAGGGTAAATTCTATAATATCGAAGAGCACTGTTTTACAATCAAGGAGCTTCTGATTATTATTAATAAAATTGTATATCAGTTGTTATAGGTGTAATTTTTTTTCTGAAATACTTATTTTAAGCATTATCATTTTTTAAGCATTCCAGAGCTTATGATATGGCATTTGGTTGGTTTGAGTGATCACTTTATACGTTTTTGTAAAGTTCATCATTCCACCTATTATTGAACATCGATATTGTTTAATTTCGTATGCTAGTTCGTATTTATTTAGTGTTCTTACCTTACGTTTTTCTCATTTATTTATTTTAAATATAATTCTTATGCCCATTTATTATACCTGTTTATGGATTTTATATTTTGCCATGTATTAGTTTTGTGTAGCCATGTTTAGTTATATGCTCCATAGAGTTTTTATTTGAGTCTATATATAAATATATATATATATATATATATATATATATATATATATATATATATATATATATATATATATATATATATATATATATATATATATATATATATATATATATATATATATATATATATATATATATATATATATATATATATATATATATATATATATATATATATATATATATATATATATATATATATATGTATATATATATATATATATATATATATATATATATATATATATATATATATATATATATATATATATATATATATATATATATATATATATATATATATATATATATATATATATGTAAATATATATAAATATATATATATATATATATATATATATATATATATATATATATATATATATATATATATATATATATATTATATATATATATTTATATATATATATATATATATATATATATATATATATATATATATATATATGACTTATGTATGCAATATATTTTGAAAAATTTAAAAATAAATATCTAACAAAAGCTCATACTTATATATTTACATCTTAAAATAACATTAAAAATTTTGAATAACACAGTTATAATTATACAAATTTACTCAAGTGTTCAAGGTGATCATTTAAGGCAGCCAAATGCCAGGTTGCAAGCCCTGAAATGCCTAGACTTTCATCTTCGTTCGGAAAAAAGAAACAATAAACACTTTCTCCCAGTCGAGACATCCAAAGTAAATGTAAAAATCTAATAAACGTTAAAATATAAAATTATAATTATATGAAATATTTTTTTCGTACTAAAAACCCTTTAAAATACTTGAAATGATAAAATATCGTACATTTAAGGGGTAATACCAATATAATTTCACAAAAAGCTAATTTTAACGATAAAAACCATTACTTTCATTGCTAGTATGAAAATTCCTACTACAAAACTTTTAAATGTTATATCCGAGATAGCGCCCTTAAAGATTTTATTCCATTTTTTCGTACTACTTAGCTAATTACGGTTTAATTTCAATAGATAATGAAGATTTTCTTTGTCTTCCAAAAGGTTAAAGACTAATACTTTTTTTAAATCAAAATACTATCAAAATGTGATACAGGTTTTAAAATTGGACGTTTTACAACTCAAATGAGATGTTTTATTGTATTTTTAAAATATGTAACAAAGTAGTACTCATGATTAAAAGTAGTATTGAAAATCTTGTCTGAAAACTTTAGTACGCATCGCGCGCACAGACTATGACAGCACGCCGCGCAGGCTTGCCAACTTGATTACGAATGTACTTGCTAGTCATAATAAAAAAATATGTGGGCAGGTAACTGTGTATGTGTATGTTTATTGCATGTTTAATCTCGGCTCGTAACGCATGTTTGTGCTGAAACATTTAGTGCATGTTGGTGTTCGGGTCGACAAAAAATCGCACATGTTAAACATTTTTGTAGTTTTAAATGTGTAAATGGTGATATGGTGGTGAAGGGTGGTATTGTTTGCATGCTGTGGAAGTGATTGTCCTGACGAAGAGACGGGTACGTCTCGAAACCGATAGGCATAAAAATCTCGATGAGTGGTTACATACTAATATTTTTAACATTTTTGTAAAAAAAAATAAGTTAAATTAAAATATTACTTTTAATCTCAACTCCACCTAAAAAAAGAGTGAAGGCATATTGCTCAAAGGAAGAAAGCTTTGAGTTTGTATTTTATATCTAATTTTAATTTGATTGAGAGGATGTGAGATTTAAAAAATATGAGTCTTCAGTTGTGATCGTAGCTAATTATGATTCTGGATTATCCTGAAATCTGTAGGCATACGGTTCTAGGCAGCAGGACCTGTTACTGCAAAGGATCAGTCCCAAAACTTGGTGCTTCATTAGCGTTGGAGTACAGAGACTTTTCCTCTAGGTACTTGATTCTAAAGCTGGCCTAACTAAGGTTTATCCAGAGTAAATACACTCTAATACACAAAGGTCAGATGGATAAGATATTTCGGGGTCATTTGATGTAAGGATTGTGTCCAGAAATTTTTTAATGGGATTCGTTCTGGACACTTCAGCTAGTAATAAAGATAACATGTTGCTAGATGCAGGGGAATTTCGACGCCCCTATGATGAGTGTCGCTGCTGCGTTAAAGATATATTGTAGTTTTTCTGCTTGATTCCATTGAAATGGGCAACCCATTAATAACTGTCCTAATACCTGACATTTCTTTTGATGGCGACATAGCTCGACTAACTGAGGATTCAAATCGTTGCTAATTAAAAAAAAAGACTTTTTTAATTACAATAAACTCATCCTTAAAGCTTGCGGAGGTTTGCGATATTAAGAGAAAATAAAGCTAACGAATGCGAGATATTTTCATTTAAAAATACCCTTTTTCAGCACTAAATTATGTCAAACCTTGTCGTTTTTAAAAATAAAACAGCTAGTTAGTTACATAAATTATTTTTTTCTTCATTTTTTTTAGTTCACAAGAAACGTATCCGTTATTTATCTGCGTACAATTTGGCGCATAAGACCACTTAATTAAAATATACAGAAAAATAGCGGCAGTTTTCACTGACAGCTAATTTCAAATAACAGAAAAACATCATATCATTTTGGGCGTATCCAAATGCTTGTTCACAAATCTGGGTTTTTTCATTTACTAAAATATATGAAAGATTAAGTATTTTCAAAGTTCAAGCTTAATAAATGTATAAACCTATTTGGTGAGTGGGTTTACTCAATATGTTTAAAGTTAATATAATCTCATGTCATTTTTTAGTAATTTTTTTGACAAGGGTAGGCAGAGATAATAAAATGAAACACATTTTGTCTTTGCAAACATTTTTTACCTCTTCTTCATTCATGTATCTCCTCATATATCTCTACATATCTGCCAGTTATTCCGACTTCTGACCTGAAAAGTATTTGAAATACTTGACCGTGCCAATTTTTCTCGTTCTTCCCTGCTTCTATTTCTAATTGCATTTGCCTCATAAATTTGATTGACAGCTCTTTCCTAACTCGTTCGATCCAGATGTCCAAATCATCTAAGCACACCTTTCTCAATTTAATCGATACTGCTTATCTCAGCCTTGCATTCATTCCTTATAACCCCATTCGAAAATCTATAAAATATCGTTTTATAGTATATTCGTCTGAGAGCTTTCATTGTATTTTAACTGCGTTCAGTCTACTTTATATTCTTATTTAGAATTTTTATATTTTATCACTTTTACCAATAAATATTTTAATCAGAAAAGTCCATCTTTTGCACATTCCAAAATGATTTTACAAAAACTTATTGCACCAAACATTTCCAACAAAACTTCAAATATTTGTGAACCAAATACTTCAAAAACCTCCCTAAAGACATAAAATAGAGAAGATATTTAAACCCTTGAAAAAAATTCAATGCTTATTAGACATGTTAATTGAAAAACAAAAAAAAACTATTGTATCATTAATTTAGTACATATAAAAGTACAAGTATAAGTAGTAATAAAAATGAGAATAGGTTAACCCCTCTCTAAGTTCATAAACTTTCGGAGAGACACAGCGTAATAAGTGTAAGATATATTAAAAGTAGAAAGATCTTGTAAATGAATTAAACTACAATGTTTTTTATGTGAAATAAAAAAAAATCGGTAAAATAAAATAAAAAAATCTACACTTTAAATACATATATATCGCGCACTCCTTTCAAGAACGTCATAAATAAAAAAAAACTGATTTTTCGGGAGAACGTTTTTAAAGTTTAAAAGTAAAATACTATGTTTAAAAAATAAATATTAAGCCACGTATTAAACTTTTTACTGAGCAACAGATCTTTTTGGTACAACCTGAAGGTTTTTTCTCCATTTGAAAAATATTTAGTATATTAAAAAAATGATTAAAAAATACATTTTCTTCAAAATGCAAAAACAATACTTTATGCCCAATAGCGGGTAAATATTAAGATAAAAATATGCCGCTTTTGCTGGGATTCAGTACATTTTCTGGGAATTACGAAAACAAACAAAACTGAAAATTGAGGATTTTTGATTTATGACGTTCTTGAAAGGAGTGAGCTTTATGTATTTATATAAAAATATCCATTCTTAATTTTTGAGTGTGTTCAAATACTTGCAAAAATCTAGATTTCTTTACTTTAGGACTTATTTTACATTTTTAACATCACCACAGATTAAAAACAATCCGAAAGTCTGGGTATTTACAGGGCTTAATATCTGTCATAGTGCTTGGCAACCAAGTATAATATATTGACTTCATTAATGTTTACTTTCATCCTTCTTTTGCCAACTCCAAGAAAAAAGGATGAAAGTCAACTGAATGCAGTCGAAATGCGATCTCTCAGAAGAATGTGCGACAAAACGATGTATGATAGATGTGCGAATAGTGAAATAAGGAAGGAATGCAAAGCTGAGATAAGCATTATCGATAAAATTAAGAAAGGTGTGTTGAGATGGTTTGGACATGTAGAACGAATGAATGAGGAAAAAACGGTAAAACAAATTTATGAGGCGAATGTAATTGGAAAAAAGAGCAGAGGAAGACCGAGAAAAACATGGCACGATCAGGTATGCCAAATACTTGAAAGTGGTCAGGTTAGGAGTCGTAACAATCGGCGGGTATGTATGAGGAGATGCATGAACGTGGAAGAGGCGAAGAATCTTTGCAAAGACAGGGTGGTATGGCGTTCTATTCTCTCTGCCTACCCCTGCGGGGAAGCGGCGTGATGGTTAGTTAGTTAGTTAGATTAATGTTTATTTTCTTGCCAAGCAAAATTGACTTAAATTACCCTCCTGAACATTCTACGTTTTGTTAGTTGGTCACTTTCTCCTGTACGACTACGATATGTTAAAAGTAGAAACTTCTAGTGAATAAATTCAGCTATAATATTTTTTTTAAATAAATTAAAAGTATTAAACCTTTGAAAAAAAACGTAATATTCGAATATTTTAATTAAGTTCGCGCCAGACAGAGCTTTTCGCGCAATCAATTCGATGTTTTAAATAATGAATTTTGAGATTTTGGGCCTGAGTTCATTTTCGATTAACAAGACAAGACTTGGAATTTTCTTTCAGTCTCGTTTCAGCTTCAACAGCGGTACGATAAACATAATTAAGGACTAATTAAATTTCAGGCAGCTTATTCGTGAAATTGAAATAAAACTTTGTATAAATTTAAACAACTTTGAAATTTCAAAGGAATAGAAGTAATTTGTGGAACTTTCGTTCAAGTCGTATTTTACTCGAGATTCTTAAATTACAAGCGAATAAAGTTTGCATTGCTAAGTGCCTTCTCATTTGTCTTAAATTTATATATGATCATAATTAATAAATGCCAATATATACTTTGTTAAAGAAATGTTTTATGGGGTCGTTAGAATAATATATTATTTCTTGAACGTTTTTCGCAGATACTTTGTGGCACATTTTATAAACCTTAAAAAATTAAACAACTTTGTTTTAACCACTCTTTTATTATTAGTACACTTTAACCTACCGGTTTTGACAAGAACTTAGTCATAATCAGGGTTAATTTAATTCTAAAACATTAATAACATTAAAATACTCAATGATTAAAGAAAACACTTGTTTTTTACCACTTGAGTTTTATTATAGACTACATGTTTCAGAAGTTAAACTTCCATCATTCAGGTCTGTATAATAACTATAGTCTGTTCTTATACAGACCTGAATGATGGAAGTTTAACTTCTGAAACATGTAGTCTATAATAAAACTCAAGTGGTAAAAAACAAGTGTTTTTTTTAATCATTGTAACATGTCTTACCACAAAGTTAATGCCGAAACAATAAATAAAATATTAAAATACTCAATGCATAAAAAAATAACATTTAGGATTTTTTAGTGGGATTTGAATGTGTGGAAGTTTTTGGTAAGGGAATGTATTTAATTATGTGTATTTTAATGTTTTCGAATTCAATAAACCCTGATTATGACAAGGTTCTTGTCGAAACCGAGAGGTTAAATAAAGTATGTAAAGAATAAAAAAAGTTGGTTAAAACAATGTTGTTTAATTTTATTAAGTTAAAATATTATTGGTACAAAATTTGAGTGTCCAAATACTTGATCAGAAATCTGGATAATCTCAAATTCGGAGGTATTTTTTGCATTATTTTTTAACATCTCCACATTGATGAAGAAGAATATGGAAGTCTGGACATTTTCAAGCTTAATTAAAAGCTTCCCTCATCCCACCATACATATCTCTAGTATCTAAGTGTAGTGAAGTCAAGCACTGTGTTTCAAGCTTGATCCAAATATTGATTTATTTAAACTTTATATACAGAAAAAAAATTATATAATTTAATTTTTATCGATAATGCTTATTGTCTTGAATTTTTTCCTAATATTAGCATTGGAACATCAATTATACAACGTTTTGCCGCACATTTGTCCACTCAGTCTACTTTTATCCGTCTTTTGCCAACTCTATGCTTCACTTTCATAAATTCCACATTTATTTCGATATTTCTCCTTCGAAATAAGATTCCACGTCTGCTAATACAATAAAACGTCAAATGGTCTATAATAGGTACACAAACATATTCAATAATCCGTTTGGGAAGCGTCGCTCGATGGGAAACAATGGGATTGAGTCGATATTCGGAAACGTCAGCATTTCTGTAATCTGAGTCCCGACCCTCGACTTATCACGGAGTCGAACCTTCGGAAAACATTTTGATGTAATAAATAACCTTCACGAACCGTCGAGGTCCCATTTGATCCTGGGGGGCCTACTCTTGGAAATCAGCGTATCGACAAGACGAAGTAAACATAAATGACCCAAAATAAAATTCACAACATTTTAAGTGTATCCAAATACTTGGTCACAAAATCTAGATTATCTCCTATTACAGGAGTTATTTTCATATTATTTTTTGACATCTCATCAAAGATGAAAAAGAATTTTGAAATCTGGGCATTTACGGGGCTGACGACCGTCATAGGCTGGTTTAAGTGATCACTTAATACACGTGTAACATTCACCAATTCTACCCATTATTGACAACCACACTACTCAAATTCATAAAAGTTCTTGGAAGGTTTAAATTAAACCCTGAAAAGGGCAACAGGTTGTTGCCGAAACTAGTTAGTTGTTAATAAAAATGTGAGTGGATCAAAAAAACAAAGTCTTTTTATTTCTCAAAATAAGATTCCCATCTAATTTATTTTAATAACTAGTGGTACTCGAGAATCGCCCCCCGTAGGAAAGTTTCCTTCATAATCGAATATCAGTGTTTTTCTAAAACTCATTTGGCAAACCGATACCACAAGGAAATATATTTCCTTTCACTGCTGAAAAAATCAAATTTTCCAAATCATATAACCAGTCGAATTGAGTCTAGAATTTTCTTCAAAGGCCGTGGACTCGAAGGGTAATAATAAACCCGAGCTAGTAAATGAAAAGAAACTCCCGAGTTTCGGGAAATAATGAAGGTCGTCGATAAGACGATGGTCCAAAAGTCTTCCAGCGTTCGTAACTTAGTATGAGTAAGCACATTTAAAAGCTGTATATTTTTATTGTTGCTTTATTAAATAAAATATTGAGAATGAGTTAGAAAAGAACGGTAAAACAAATTTATGAGGCGAATGTAGTTGGAAAAATGAGCAGAGGAAGACCGAGGAAAACTTGGCATGATCGGGTATGTAAAATATTTTAAAGTGGTCGGGTTAGGAGTCAAAATATGATATCTATCTGTAGCATCCATGAATTTGTTGGTCCTCTAAATGTAACTAACTAACAGTGTAAGTAACTAACTGTAACTAACCTAACCTAACCATCACGCCGCTTCCCCGCATGGGTGGGCAGAGAGAATAGAACGCCACACCACCCTGTATTTGCAAACATTCTTCGCCTCTTCCACGTTCACGCATCTCCTCATACATACCCGCCGATTATTACGACTCCTAACCTGACCACTTTGAAGTATTTGGCATACCTGATTGTGTCATGTTTTTTTCGGTCTTCCTCTGCTCCTTTTTCCGATTACATTCGCCTCATAAATTTATTTTACCGTTTTTTCCTCACTCAGTCGTTCTACATGTTCAAACCATCTCAACAAACCTTTCATACTTTTTTCGATAATGCTAATCTCAGCTTTACATTCCTTCATTATTTCACTATTCAAACATCTATCATACATCGTTTTGTCACACATTCTTCTGAGAGATCGAATTTCGACTGCATTCAGACTACTATCATCCTTCTTTTGCTAACTCCATGTTCCAGTTCCATACATAAGAGTTGGAATCAGGACTCCGTTGTGTGCTGCCAGTTTAGCTTCCGCTGAAAGGTTTCTCTAAATGTCTTTCGAGGAATATCTACGGCATGATTGTCTAGTTTATAATATGATTATGTTGTCTGCGTCCTATGTGCCCATACAATCTCAACTGCTTTTCCTCTATAATTGATGTTAGTTATACCCAGGCTTCGACAAATGCGTGAACTCTTTATTTGGTCTCAAAGGGACTCTTATTTGAATGCAGATGAGTGATGAGTGAAAATAGGTTTGAAATAATTTGATGTATAATTGAAGATAAGCATTTACTTAAAGTATCTAACAAAAATATTGTTAAACGATATTGTTAAATAATATTGGTAAACGGAGAGATTTTGGAACAGGTAGATGATTTTGTGTATTTGGGTAGTATGTTTTCTAGGGATGGAAAGATTGATAAAGACATAGAAAGGAGAGTGAATGCTGGAAACAAAGTGAATGGTGAACTGAAATCAGTTATAGCAAATAAAAACCTATCAGCTGAAGCTAAACTGGCAGTGCACAACGGAGTCCTAGTTCCAACTCTGATGTATGGAAGTGAAACATGGAGTTGGCAAAAGAAGGATGAAAGTAGACTGAATGCAGTCGAATTGCGATATCTCAGAAGAATGTGCGACAAAACGATGTATGATAGATGTACGAATAGTGAAATAAGGAAGGAATGCAAAGCTGAGATAAGCATTATCGATAAAATTAAGAAAGGTGTGTTGAGATGGTTTGGACATGTAGAACGAATGAGTGAGGAAAGAACGGTAAAACAAATTTATGAGGTGAATGTTGGCGGGAGAAGAAGCAGAGGAAGACCGAGAAAAACATGTCACGATCAGGTATGCCAAATACTTGAAAGTGGTCAGGTTAGGAGTCGTAACAATCGGCGGGTATGTATGAGGAGATGCATGAACGTGGAAGAGCCGAAGAATGTTTGCAAGGACAGAGTGGTGTGGCGCTCTATTCTCTCTGCCTACCCCTGCGGGGAAGCGGCGTGATGGTTAGTTAGTTAGTTTTATCAAACAAAAATGTACTTCAAAATCCATTAGATACGGCGCCTTAGATCTTAGAACCACCATTGTGAGCATTATAAATTTACTAATTTAATCTCGCTTTTTTCCATAAATGAAGCAATTATTATTTATGACGTGTTTTTGACGTGAACTGAAAACACCGAAAAGCTGAAATTAAAAGCACAGGAAAAATTAAGCACGATTTTCTTATAATCGTATTTTTTATAGCTCTTTTTTTTTTAAATTAGTGTGGATTTCACGGAAATGTTCATCATTTTCAATTATAATTATATTCTCTCAATTCGTCATGATTACCGATTTGTAAGAAGACAACTGTGAAGAATTTTAGAAGTGCGGTGGTTTGACTTTGTGAGGAATGAAGAGATAAAGCGTAGGACGCAGCAAATCTTGGTCACAGCTGTCGTCAAGAAAAGGCGATTCAGTTGGCTTAGCCATGTACTCCGCATGCCTACCGAGAGCCATTTGTTTTTATACCACTAGAGATTATTAATGACGATGGAAGCTAAGCTTCCATCGTCAGGTCTGAATAATAACTTAAATAACTAAATGTCTTACCGCAAAGTAAATGCCGAAACAATAAATACACTAATCTCTATAAAATTAAACAACTTTGTTTTAATCACTTTTTTATTATAACTCCTTGATGATGACAAGGTTCTTGCTGAAACCGGTAGGTCAAAGTGTACTTATAATAAAAAGTGGTTAAAACAAAGTCAAACAATTTTTTCACTGTAATATTTATTCAATATTACCCTGGACTGGTACCTGAAGCGGAAGGCTGATCACCTTTCCTTCATGTGTAAACGATCAAGATAACACTGCGTTTATATGACGCAGTGCCCTATGCACCATTGGGTGCGGATAAGGGTTTTTTTTAAACAATGTTGTTTAATTTTATAAAGTTTATAAAATGTGCCACAAAGTATCTGCGAAAAACATTCAAGAAACAATGATCTTTAATTGAGTTTGTCCTTCTTCTTCATGTCAGGTCCCTCTGACGTCAACTGTCACTTGAGGGTAATTATGCTTATTTTGGGCAGCTCTATAGAGTGCCTCAAATGTCCTGATCTTCCAATCTCGTATATTCTGGAGCCAGGAGATCTGTCTTCTGCCCATCTAATTTTGATTTATTTCTTTTATTTTGTCACAATAATTATATTTATCGATGTATTAATGCTTTGTTTATATAAAAAATATAAAGTTACACAAACATTTGATGCATTTTTATTTCTACGACATGTGGCACACGACATATTTTTTTTATATTATTTTTGACATCTCATCAAAGATGAAGAAGAATATGGAAGTCTGGGTATTTACGGGGCTGACGACCGTCATAGGTTGGTTTTAGTGATCACTTTACACACGTGTAACATTCATCAATTCTACCCATTATTGACAACCACACAACTCAAATTCTTGGAAGTTCTATATATATGAACCAATTTAGAAACCTTGTTCTTGAATCACTAGAACTTCACTAGAGACATCTATTGGTGAGATGTTAAGAAGCTTTTTACTAAGCAGAAACTCTTATATTAGTATGTGAGGTCCGAATCCTGGATTATAATCACACACATGAGAAACGCCAGAAAATACCTTTTTCATTTTTATTATTTAAGCTTATAATTTGACCAGATAATTTATTTACAACATTTTGAGTGTGTCCAAATACTTGTTCACAAGTATTTGGACACACTCAAAATGTTGTATATACATTTTTTTTTAATGAATTTTTTTGGCACTCAGGTTTAAAAAGGTTGCCATTACTATCCTAAGTAGACAAACCTAGATTTATAAAGAAAGATTTAGTCACACTCAAAATATTGTGAGATAAAAGGTGTTTCTTATAATTTTCAAAGCCATGGAAACAAGTTCTAAATAATAGATTTATATTATCCACTGACACTTCGTGATGGAATTGCATTTTTAATATATTAATAGATTAAAACCAATATTTTTAGCTTTTCTACTTTTTTTATTTTATGTCTGATGATGTCTTTATACCAGTCTGATGATGTCGGTAACGACAAAACCCAATCGCTGGTCAAATAAAAAAAGTGGAAAAGCTAAAAATATTGGTTTTAATCTAATAATATATTAAAGTTCTAAATTGAAAAGTGAGTGATTTTTATCGTACGACCCCGATTAAAACACATTCGAGTGACGCCCAAAATATATGTATAGTGCAAAACAATATAAAACATACCAATATTTTTATATCTTCCGTTATGGGGGAATCTGGAATTCTATGGGATGTAAAAAATTTACTACCCTGAGACGTATAATAAGTCCGGGGAATGGCCCGATGCAATAAAGCTTGCGGAATTCGCGAATTGAATAGCTGAGATTTTTATTTTACCACGCTTTTACGTCATTCAATGCACCCTTTATAGTAGAAATCTAGGCATTTAATGTTTATGGTCGATCTCGGTATTTCGAAATGCATGTTTATATTTATTCACGGCATACCAATGCGTTTTTAAATTGCTATGCCAATCTCAAATACTCTAGATTTAAAAATTAAACACTCGTATCTTAGTTCTTTATTATTTTTAACATCTCATCAAAGATGAAGAACTCGGAAGTCTGGGCATTTACGGGGCTGACGACCGTCATAGGGTGGTTAGAGTGATCACTTTGCTCACGTGTAACGTTTATCAGCTCTACCTATTATTGACAACTACACTACTCAAATTCTTGGAAGCTCTATATATACGAGTATGCACCAATTTCGAAACGTTGTTCTTGAATCATTAGAACTTCACTAGAGACATCTATTGGTGAGATGTAAAGAAGCTTTTTATTCAGCAAAAACTCTTTAATTGGTATGTGAGGTCCGAATCCTAGATTATAATCACACACATGAGAAACGCCGAAAAATTAGGCAATTCTTGGAAGTTCTATATATATGAACCAATTTTAAATTTAAGTAGTGTAGTAGTCAATAGTGTGGTAGTCAATAATGAGTAGGATTGGTGAATGTTACACGTGTGTAAAGTGATCACTAAAACCAACCTATGACGGTCGTCAGCCCCGTAAATGCCCAGACTTCCATATTCTTCTTAATCTTTGATGAGATGTCAAAAATTAATATAAATTTTTGTGATCAACTGTCGAAGAAAACATCTGTAGTTTTCGAAACTATTCGTGTGAAATGAAATAAAATAAAATTATGCAAGCATATATTTGTTGTGTTAATTAATCAATTGTTAAAATGGAGATGGGTGATTTGGAAGAGTCGTATTGAAATAACAGTCCATGTTACAAGCCACCCTAACCCAATCCACGAGGTATTTTCATGTTTTACCAGTTGTTTCAAAAAGCTTTTTGCTGGTTCAATTCTCGAGGGTCTTAAGAGAGATGATCCACCATTTTGCGAACGCGAAGAAAAAGTTTCACAAGTAAACTGGCATATATTTACATACATTTGTACTGGCAGCCACGAGAGAGAGTCATTAGGCTTTGAGGAAAGATTCTGGGATTCCGTAAAAAAAAAAAAAATAGAGAATTAAATAGGATGTAAAGAGAAAAGAAATATGTGGATCTAATAGAAGTATAGGGGGAGAGAAAAACCATGTGTTTTTGAACTACATGCTTAAAAAGGGGAGCATGCTTATCGAAAATCTATAAACACATTACTTGGGGTGATGTATATATCGCCCACTCCTTTCAAGAACGTCATAAATCAAAAAACTTGATTTTTCAGGAGAACGTTTTTAAAGTTTAAAAATATAATACAATGTATTATAAATAAATATGAAGCAACTTATTGAACTTTTTACTATGCAACAGATCTTTTTAGGTAAAACCTGAAGGTTTTTTTTCCATTTGAAAAATATTTAGAATATTTAAAAAAAATAATTAAACAATACCTTTTCTTCGAAATGCAAAAACAACACTTTCTACCCTGTAGCGGGTAAATATAAGGTTAAAAATATGCCGCTTTTGCTGGGAAAAAGTACATTTTCTAAGCATTCCTATAACATGCACAACTGAAAATTGACGATTTTTGATTTATGACGTTCTTGAAAGGAGTGAGCGATATGTGGAGGTCCTCACCAAAACGTTACATTTCCATTATAAATGATTTAAAGAAATCAGGTATTCTAGCTTGTAAAATTGTTACATTTTCGTGTGATTTAGTGATTTCATATTGGTGTAAGAAACTCAGATATAAGAAAAATCTTCGATGTTGAAGATGTTGTGCGATGGGGAAGAGAAAGAAGACGTTTCTGGAGAAATCATGTGAGAAGAGCGAGTTCGGATCGAGTGGTGAGGGTGGCAGCGGACAGCAGCATAGGCGGGATCAGACCCCCAAGAAGACCACCTAAACGATGGAAGGATAGCTGGTCTTCCACCTCCCAGGACCGACCCGAGAATGACAGGACCTAGTCCTAAAAGAAGAAGAAAAAGAAGAAGATATTGGTGTAACACAGGATTGGTCACGTAAAGTCGTAACTTTAATTTAGATTTCGATTTAATGCAGTAAACGGAAGAGATTTGCATTTCAAGGATTTTTCGTGCAATATTGGAAGTGTAACTTTTTGGTGAAGACTTCCTCAAATATACCATAGATAGCGAGTATTTTCAATTGTGCATGTTTTCGGAATGCCCAGAAACTGTACTATATCCCAGCAAAAGCGGCATATTTTAAACTTAATATTTACCCGCTACAGGGCAGTTGTGTTGTTTTTGCATTTTGAAGAAAAGGTATTGTTTAACTACATTCGCCTCATAAATTTGTTTTACCATTTTTTCCTCACTCATACTAATAATAATCATCGGGTATGTATAAGGAGATGCATAAATGTAGAAGAGGCGAAGAATGTTTGCAAAGACAGAGTGGTATGGTGTTCGATTCTCTCTGCCTACCCCTGCGGGGAAGAGGCGTGATAGTTAGTTAGTTAGGGATTGTTTAATAATTGTTTCAAATAATCTAAATATTTTTCAAATGGAAAATAATCCCCCAGGATTTACCTTAAAAGATTCTTTGCACAGTAAAAATTTCAATAACTGGCTTGATATTTTTCATTTTATTATACTCTAAAACATTAAAAACGATCTCCTGAAAAATCAAGTTTTTTTGATATATGACGTTGTTGAAAGGAGTGAGCGATGTGTCATCGCTTAGGGATCAGGAAAATAGGCCGTGTATTATAATTAAAAAAAATATTGCCGAATCTTTGTATCGTAGTCATACAGGAGAAAGTGACCAAGTGCATTTATTTACTAAAACGTGATCATTGACTATTTGATATCTTACTAGCTTAATATTGCCGTAAAAACATCCTAAAGGATTTTAAACTAAGAAGTATAGTATATTGACTTGGTAAATATGACAAACTGCATTGGTGTTTATTTTCTTGCCAAGCAAAAGTGACTTAACTGACCCTCCTGAACATTTTACTTTTTGGTAGTTAGTCACTTTCTCCTGTACGACTACGGTATGTCTTTTCCTCTTTGCCTACCCCTATTGGGAAGCGGCGTGGTAATTAGTTAGTTAATAAAATTATAATTTTTTTTTATTTATTTTCGTTTGGATGTATTATAAGAGTAACTTTATTTTTATGCAAATAATTATCTGTAAATTACCATTTTGGGTCCGATTTGTATAGCAAATTAAGTGGGTTAAATTTTATTCACCTTCGCGTTTACTCTCCATTTTCCACCCTATATCAAGGGTTCGTTCGGATCAAAGCTTTTTATTTTCCTTAAAAAGCACTTATTTTTTGCGATTTAATTAATTATTTACTTTATTCTTTTTTTATGAAGGCAATTAAATTGGTACTGAATTAGTATTAAAACAATTGAACAGTCTCTGTGCACCAAAAAATATCTAAGATTTATTTTATTTATTTATTAAGCATTAACATTGTAAGCTAATTTGAAGCTAATTATACGCAAAAATGATAAAAATGAAAATTATATTTTCTGGTGTTTATGTGTGTGATTATAATCCAGGATTCGGACCTCAAATACTAATAAAAGAGTTTTTTCTCAATAAAAAGCTTCTTTTCATCTCACCAATAGATGTCTCTAGTGAAGTTCTAGTGATTCTATCTTCTAAGAACAAAGTTTCGAAATTGGTTTATATATTTATAGCACTCAAGTATTTGAGTAGTGTGGTTGTCAATAATGGGTAGAATTGGTGAATGTTACACGTGTGTAAAGTGATCACTTAAACCAGCCTATGGCGGTCGTCAGCCCCGTAAATGCCCAGACTTCCATATTCTTCTTCATCTTTAATGAGATGTCAAAAAAATAATATGTAAAATACTCCTATAATTTGATGAACTCCAGTTTTGTGAACAAGTTTTTGGACACACTCAAAATGTTGTTGAATAACACGATGAATTAAATATTAAAATTTGTTATGATAGGTACAATTAATTATACATTTCATCAATTCGATCTAGTGCCGTATGCACCGTTGAGTAAGAATGGAGGTAATAATTAAAAAAAGATTTTATATATCAAAAGTATTTTTTACTTTGTGGTATGGTAATATAACGATCTCCTTATCATTCATCGTTCACTTTGTGTTATACCATTTATTTTAAGTGGTAAAACACAAAACAAACGATGAATGATAAGGAGAGTGTTAGAAAATTATAATTTATCCATATCAAAAATCGTTCACTTTGTGTAATACCATTTATTTTAAGTGGTATATCACAAAGTAAACGATGAATGATAGTGAGAGTGTGTAAAGAATCATTTATATAGTTTTTTTTCTCTCAGCCTTGCTAATCTAATATCTAATCCGAGTTCCAAAAACTTGGTTTCATAATTAAACCAAATATATATAATTGAATATAACACATCGCATTGTTCGGTAATAGAGTTTCAACGAAAGCGAAAACTTCGTTCGGAAACGCGAAACAATATGTGTGTGATCATAAAGTTCTGACATATCTGGTACAAACTTTGCTGTAAGGTTAACAAAAGGAAATATAAGTTTTTCCAACCTCCTTGTTCCCATGTTTACCTGGTAGCCGAGACAGGAAAATGTAGTTTTACGGCAACTATTTGCAAAAAAAGATAATAGGAAAATAAAATTGGACAGGTAACGTGGTGTCCGTCTGCGTAGTGCAGTGGGTAGCGTGTTTGGATATCGTGTGTGAGGTAAAAATAAACATGAGCGATTTTGGTAAAATACCTATATTTCGGGTACGGCACAATATTATTACACGAATAGGTACTTGATTTAATTCTCGAGGGTAAAATATATATTTTTATTTTATTTTATTTGTTTAGGGATTAGACAGCTTTACATTTAAAAAAGTATATATTAAAAATAGTAACATTAACAATAGTAAACATTACATTATATTTCGAAAAAAAAATCTTTACCTGCTATATCTTACTATTTAATCTAAATATATATAATTCAAGGGAACTTATATTTATAAAAATAAAAAATAACATCCAATTAATGAAAAAACCTAATAAATACGACAAAAAGTAATCATAATAATCAAATGATAAATTAAATAAAAAGCAACAAATTAATGAACAAACTAATAAATATAATATTAAGCAATAAAAAAATAAAATATACTGTGAAATCGCTTTGTTTTTGTTTTCTTTCGTTAAAATAATACGCCTCGAAGGAAAAAAGTTACTTTCAATGTTGCCATTACTAATTCGCAGAAACGCTTTTAGTAATTGCGTTAACGCAACTTTTAATTGGATATTGAAAGAGAAATAGAACAGCGACGTAAATAACCCGTTTTGTTTTATCTAATTTTATTGTGTAGCTGTATTTCTGAATTCTTTGATGTTTTTATCGGGCTGAGAGACGATCAAAGAAAAAATAAAACTCTTAAAAATAATATCATTTTATTATTTTCTTGTGGTAAATAATTAATGAGATATTTATATTTAAAAGAATAATTATAATTTAAATTATAATTATCGATAAAATAACAAAGGCGTGTTGAGGATAAATGCTTTTATAAACTTTTGTCACAATAGATTTTTATAAGTAGTTGTATTTATCAAGTAAAAATTTAGTTTAAGTGGATGGATATAACTACAAAATGAATGCTATATCAATATAGAATTTTTTTCATATGTCAATAATTGAATGATATTTGACATTGAATTTGAATGATATTGATAAACATATCGCTCACTCCTTTCAAGAACGTCATAAATAAAAAATCGTCAATTTTCAGTTGTGCATGTTTTCGGAATGCCCAGAAAATGTACCATATCCCAGCAAAAGTGGCATATTTTTAACATAATATTTACCCGCTGCAGGGCAGAAAATGTTGTTTTTGCATTTTGAAGAAAAGGTATTGTTTAATTTAAAAAAAAAATATATTAATGATATTTCAGGTTTTAACTAAAAAAATCTGTTGCACAGTAAAAACTTCAATTAGTGGCTTGATATTTATTTTTAATTCATTGCGTTATATTTTTAAACTTTAAAAACGTTCTCCTGAAAAATTAAGTTATTTGATTTATGACGATACGTCGATAATTGGATGATTTTTTTTGCAGTTGACAGATTAATTTATGGTTTATGCATGCAATGAAATATAATATGCTTTTTTCACCATTTTTAAGTGTTGAAAAAACATATAATAAATGAAATTAAAAGTGAACAAAACATCTATTACAGTTTTAAAGAAGGTAACATATAATATTGGAATTTTGATTTCATTTTATTAAATTATTAAGTTTTGTTTGTTTACTCACAAAAAAACACAATAAATGAATGAAAAATTCTTCACCCAAAACTTATGCGTGGAAAACGTATGAAAACTCTAATAAGGTTGAAAGTTTGAAAATTAATAATAAATCAAGTTTAGAATCAGAGAAAGGAATTACGTTGTTTTATTATCTTTTAATTTCACCACATTTAATTGTTCATATTTTGCTTTGTTCGATAACACAGAAAAAATAAATAAAAGAAATTTTCTCCATTGAAATACAATTTACAAATAATATCTTGTAACTTTTCGTGTTGTAATAAAACTTTGATCAAAGGAGAATTTTTTAACATCTTTCCGGACGAAAACACATAAAAGTTTGAAAAAAACATTTCGTGCGTTATCAGAAATTTCCTCCTTCACATGCTTTGCGGAACTTTGTTAGCTCGGTCAAGGTTCTATAATAAATCTTCAATATTTATGATGTAAAAGTTGTTCGAGGCATTTAAAAACCGCTTTTTCTATGGTGAAAATAATGCGCCAGCGGGACTGCGTAGGAAGATAGAAAAACAAGAATTTTGATTGGGTTTACTTAACATACTTTGTCTGCCTCCGTAGTGTAATGGTCACTTTTATTCATTTAACCCCCAGGGGGGTTAAATGAATAAAAGTGATTTTTTCACCCTATATTTATTCAATATTACACTGGTACCTGAAGTGGAGGGCTGATCACCTTTCCTTCATGTGTAATCGATCGAGATAACACTGCGTTTATTTGAAGCAGTGGCCTATGCACCATTGGAGTGCGGTAAGGGTTTATATATATATATATATATATATATATGTATATATATATATATATATATATATATATATATATATATATATATATATATATATATATATATATATATATATATATATATATATATATTACTTAACATGCTATTGTGGAGCCCACACACCCTGTTCTGATTTATTTAAACAGTAATAAATATTAGAAGGCAATTGTTTCTCTTGTTCTATTCAACCCTTGGAGACCTGAGAATATTATATAATTAATATACATCAACCGGTTCAAAACCCGAATTCTCAGAGCCGGATCTTCGCAATAAGGCAACTAGGCGCCCTCTGTAGTAAATATTTTTTTGTGACAATTTTACTAAAGATAATGAGAACTTCAGAAAAATACCCAATGGTGCATAAGGCACTGCATCACATAAACGCAGTGTTATCTTGATCTTTAACATATGAAGGAAAGGTGATCGGTCCTCCGCTACAGGTACCAGTCCAGGGTAACATAGAATAAATATTAAAAATAATAATAAAACCCTTATCTGCACTCCAATGGTGCATAGGGCGCTGCTTCATATAAACGCAGTGTTATCTTGATCGTTAACATATGAAGGAATGGTGATCGGCCCTCCGCTACAGGTACCAGTCCAGGGTTACATAGAATAAATATTGTTAATAATAATAAAACCCTTATCCGCACTCCAATAGTGCATAAGGCGCTGCTTCATATAAACACAGTGTTATCTTGATCGTTAACATATGAAGGAAAGATGATCGGCCCTCCACTACAGGTACCTACCAGTCCAAAGTAACATAGAATAAATATTAGAATGAAAAAATCACTTATATTTATTTGACCCCTCTGGGAATCGAACCCAGAACCTCAAGAATGGTAGGAGAGCGTGTTGACCATTATACTATGGAGGTGGACCAGAAAAATATACGAACTCATTGTTCAAATTAAAATCTCGGTTTTTCCCTTTCTTTACACTCAACCTACCCTACTATATTTCACCCCATTCGTCTGTTCTGCCACATACTCGCTACGCATTTAAGGCTTAAAATTCGACCACTTAGTAGTGGTCAACAATCTGAAAAAAAGTAATTTAAAAATACAAAAATGGTATGGGATCATCCTTTTAACTTGAAAGACAAAGAGAAAAGGTTTTCCAACATTATCAGGCTGTATATAAAAAAGTGGGAGTAGCCATAAAAGTTGTTTGATTCTCATTTGAAATGCAGTTCTACCAAAATATGTCATGTATGAATTATTTAAATAACAGTCAACTTTTTTTATTTGTTCGGGAATTGTACAGCAAAAAAAGTTTAATTTACAATAATAAACATTACATTACATTGACAAAAATAGTTACATTAATAAAAATAAAGCCAATTAAACAATTCCACATTTGTGTTAATAACTATTAAAAACATTAAGAGATAAAAAATAAAATAAAAAGAGTGGGAGTGTATGTGTGTGTGTGTGTGTGTGTGTGTGAGGAAGGGAGTAAAAGGGTAAGGGTATGTTACAAAAAATAGATTTTGCAAGAAGGAGAAGGAAAGTAGAGGAATTAATGAGAGTGGTTAGAGGATTTTTTTCTACGTAAGAAGATTAAAGATAAAAATATATTTATAAATATACGAGCATAAACACAAACCAAAAATGTATGTTTTATATAAACCATTTGTATTTTAGAGATTTACACACTTTATTGCAAGATTAAGATAAAAAAATGAATAATAATATACTTATGGTACATGTTTTTTTTGTCCATTTTTCATCAATGAATCATTTTCATCTTTTAATATTTCCCTGTATTGAAATTGTTTATTTTGTTCGCACTGTCTATTATTTACAACATTTTGAGTGTGTCCAAATACTTGTTCACAAAATCTGGATTATCTCCAATTTTAGGAGGTATTTTCATATTATTTTTTGACATCTCATCAAAGATGAAGAAGAATATGGAAGTCTAGGCATTTACGGGGCTGACGACCGTCATAGGCTGGTTAAAGTGATCACTTAACACACGTGTAACATTCACCAATTCTACCCATTATAGACAACCACACTACTCAAATTCTTGGAAGTTACAAGTTCAAAACATATCGTTTAAAAAAATAATAATGAAAAATAAAAAAAAAACAAAAAAATCTTTTCTTAACACTTTGATTTTTTGGTACCTACTATTATTTCAACTGGTTTCGATAAATTTCGAGTCTTCAAGAAGTCAAAGTGATTGGAATAATATTACAGAAAATAAACTTTGTTGAAAACAAGGTTTTTGTTTTAATTATTTTATAAAGCTTACAAAATTGCCACGACATATCAAAAAAGGCATTCAAATCATTGAAAAAATATATCTAAAATAATTGAGGTTCGTTATTAAGCTCCATGTGACGTTGAGAACACCCTAGATCACTCAGCTAAAGCTTCCCATGCATTGTACTAAGGCTTTAGCTACGAGCTTTATAAGGCTGTAAGTATTCATTCACGTGTTGACTAGAGTTCACGTCTTTATTGGACTTTCGGAGGCACAAGGGACCTCTGAAGAACAAAATTGCAAATACTGGAGGAACTTCATAAACCTAAAGTGGATTTTTACGTAAACCATGTCTTATGACTAAAGATACATAAAACTTGTTATTTTTATACAAAATTTAAACTTACTAAATAACTAACCATCACGCCGCTTCCCCGCAGGGGTAGGCAGAAAGAATAGAACGCCACACCACTCTGTCCTTGCAAACATTCTTCGCCTCTTCCACGTTCATGCATCTCTTCATACATACCCGCCGATTGTTTCGACTCCTTACCTGGCCACATTCACATATTTTATACGTTCATATAATTTAAACATAATTCATACAAATAATAAATTTAAATTTAATTTATACATAGTGAAATTGTAAATGAAAAACACTTGTTTCGTTACCACTTGAGTGACTTTTATAACAACTACTAGTTTTGGAAGCTATGCTTCCATCTTTAGGCAAAATATAAACAAATTAAAACTAACTAAACTGAACTTAACTAAATTAAACTGGTTAGTTTTAATTTGTATCAGAAGATGAAAACATCTGTCGTTTTCGAAACTCGTATATATAAATAAAACTCATTAAAGTGGTATATTCAAGTGTTTAATTTTAATAAAATAACCATGTCATTCCACAAAGTTAATGCTGAATCAATAAATAATATATTAGGTGAAACACTTAAACCAGTCTATATTATCGCATATATTGAAATCAAAACTGTATAAATAAAACACGTAGGTACGTATTTTAATTATTAATTGTGTACTATAGAAAAATCTTAACGAATACCAAATTCTTGTCAACGCCGATAAAAAAACCAGAGCCAAGGTTTATATTGTCAACTGTGGTTAGAACTATCGAAAAAACATTGTTTTACTACGTAATTCCAGTGAAATATTTCCGTCCACAGTGGTCCTAAAAAGGACCACACGCACAAATGCCGTCCGAACCCCAAAAGGACTTACATTTACATACATATTTAATACCTCTGACACATTGCTAAGTCTCCCATGTAACGTTCCTTTTTGGGGACAAAGAATATTACGATAGACACACGGGATAATAAAGCGTTTTTAAGGACACATCAAACACTTTGTATCCTTAGGCTTTGTGGCGAATAAGAAAGATGTATGCCTGAGAAATTTATCGCATTTTAAAATTGATTATTAACATACTGTAATCCTTTTTTTACATGTTAACTATGAGAACAAAGATTTGGGCACACTCAAAATATTGCAATTGATATTTTTTTACATACATAAGTTACTTTTATAATATTCCCGATGAGTAATTTCCATAACTCATTTTGAGACATGAGATTAAGATTAACAAGACTGAAAAATAAATAAAAATTCACAGAAAAAAATTGTTTAATATAAAGCAGTAAAAGGTACAATAAATAGGCCTGTAAAAAAATAAAAGATGAGAACCACGTTTAAAAGAAAAATTAGAAAATATAGTTTATCAATAACACAAATATCTTTTCAAAAGTATTTTTTCAGTTCATCCTTTTCGGATCCCTGACTGGGTTCTATTTTATTTAATTTTTATTTTTTATTATTTGGCTTAACATCAGCAACATATGTAAAACAAAACAATTAAAAGATATACATTAAACAAGCCAATTATAGTTAACCACAGACTCATAAAGATTAGTACAAAATATTTAGTGTAGATCTAGCAAATTAATGAAAGTGTGTGTGTGTGTGTGTGTGATGTTGATACTAGTAGGGACATACATACAATGTTGAGAAGCATAGTTTTTACATTTATGTCAGGCAGCTGGTTAATTTGGATATAGGCAATATATTCCAAGGACTTTACTCCAAACAAAGTTGTGTTTATTGGTTCCACGTGTATTTAATCATATCCTAGTGTATTATTAGTATTATTATGAATTTCACTCTTAAAAATCGGTTTGGTGTTGCTTTGAGTGGTTTTGAAATTCTTCAAACCCTTATTTGCATCCAATGGTGCATATGGCATTGTATCATATAAGCGCAGTATTATTGTAATCGTGAACACATGATGGAAAGGTGATCAGCCCTACACTTCAGGTACAAGTCCAGAGAAATATTGAATAAATATTAGAGTGAAAAAATCACTATCGTAAAATTACGCTAGTAAAATACCTCGTCAGTTGCTTTGAGCGAATTCAACTCTAGCGAAGAAAATATTATAGGAATAATACGCGGTGTATAATATTTCGTCGAAAAAATTCTCCTCGTACGTCTATGATGGCTTTGCATTAGAGCAAGGGTGGCCAACCTGCGGCCCGCGGCACCCTTACGTACGGCCCACGGTCATGAATGACGAATATTTTTCTTAAAAATTATCAGGTCCTTCAAAATGTATGTATTTAAATCATATTTCAGTTATGAAAACCAAGTTTCTGTAATTACAGTCTGTTCACAGTTATTTAACTCTAGTTTTTTATTATTTTTATTTTATTATTTATACTACTATTTGTCCGCCTCCGTAGTGTAATGGTCAGCACGCTCGGCTACCGTTCTGGAGGTCCCGGGTTCGATTCCCAAGGGGGGTAAAATAAAATATAAGTGATTTTTTCACTGTAATATTTATTCAATATTACCATGGACTGGTACCTGAAGCGGAGGGCTGATCACCTTTCCTTCATGTGTAAACGATCAAGATAACACTGCGTTTATATGACACAGTGCCCTATGCACCATTGAGGTGCGAATAAGGGTTTTACCAATTTACCAATGTTTCTTTTTCACAATTATCCTGATTGTGGTTTCTGATTACCTCTGCATAATTTAATGTATTTAAGTTAAAATTTAAACAACCTTTTTTTGATCTCTTGCGTTAAATTTAATGTTTATTATTAGCTTCCCTAATTTGTACAAATCTTTCAATTAATTTTTTACTCAAGTTTTGTATTTTTTTATAACATGTACTTATTTTTTCATTATTTTTTTTTCTTATGTATCATTTATGATTATTTTCTACGTCATCTATCTTAATTTCTAATTTATATGTGATTTTTTGGGAAAGGCAGTAATGCCGTAAATAAATAAAGAAATATATTATTATAATAAAACCAATATTTTTAGCTTTTCCACTTTATTTTTATTTGACCAGCGACCGGGTTTCGTCGTTACAGACGTCATCAGACTGGTCGCTGGTCAAATAAAAATAAAGTGGAAAAGCTAAAAATATTGGTTTTAATCTAATAATATACTAAAAATGCAATTCCATCACGAAGTGTCAGTGGATAATATAAATCTATTAAATAAAGAAATAAATATATTTTTGAAATATTTATTACTGTCTGAGTGCGGCCCTTAATATTAATTGATGCATCACACAATCAATGTATTCAAGTCAAAATTTGACATAAATACACCAATTAATGTATTTAAGTCAAAATGTAAAAAACCCTTTTTGGATCTCTTGAATATAAATTCTATAAAATTAATGGTGATTATTAGCTTCCCTAAAATGTACCAATCAATTTTTTTTCACTGTTTTGTATTTTTTTTAAACTTGTACTAATTTTTTCATTATTTTTATTATATATCATTTATGAGTGAGCTATGGAGAGTTCCATGCTCGGAGTGTCGCTAAAAGATAGAATCCGAAACGAGGAAATACGCAGAAGAACTCAAGTAGTGGATGCTACCCAACGAATAGGCACACTCAAGTGGCAATGGGCAGGACATATCTGTCGAAGAGACGACGGTCGATGGGGAAGAAAAGTATTGGAATGGCGCCCAAGAACTGGCAAACGAAGCATCGGCCGACCCCCTACAAGATGGACTGACGATATAAGAAGAATGGCGGGACTGACCTGGATGCGGAAGGCGGAGGATCGAAGAGGATGGAGACTCATGCGAGAGGCCTACGTTCAACAGTGGACGGACACAGGCTGATGATGATGATGATCATTTATTATTATTTCCTTTGTAATCTATATTAATTTCTAATTTCTATGTATTTTTTGTAAAAGACAGTAATGCCGTAAATAAAACAAAAAATAAATCATGTTTTATTAAAATAATTACTGTCTGTATGCGGCCCTTAGTAAAATTTTAGGCCATCGATGTGGCCAGGGGTGTGAGTCGGGTTGGCCAGGCCTGCATTAGAGTCTACATCTATGAATTTTATATCAAGTTTTACGACGCCATGCTTGATACATTCATATACTTATGCTAATTTTCCGAGAAAATGGATTCGCTCTGGGAAGACGTCTCGCAGTGAAACCGCTATGGAGTGCTTGTCAGTATAATTTTTTCGTAATATTTTTATACGAAACATTTTCCCAATGTCAAAATAAAATTTTGACATTGGGAAACTCTAGTGAAATTCTAATGATTTAAGTACTTTGTTTTGAAATTTAACCATATATATAGAAGTTCCAAGAATTTGATAAGTGTGATTATCAATCATGGGTAGAATTGGTAAATGTTACACGTGTGTAAAGTGACCACTTAACCCATCCTATGACGGTCGTAAGCCCCGTAAATACCCAGATTTCCTTATTCTTCTTCACCAATGTTGAGATGTCAAAAATTAATGTAGATCTTATAGTAAAGAGTATATAATTGTTCTCTTTGTCTTCATAAAATTGACAGCCAAGGTAACATAGCATCGATCAAATGTAGTGTTTTGTGTACCATTGGATGAAATAATACGGTTGTAATTTGAAATGTGAAATACCAATTTTAAAATATCATGGTATTGTCACGTGAATTTAAAAGCACATTATTTATGCATCATTTCCATATTATTGTTTGACATTATCTAGTGTTTTCAAAAGAAATGAAATTAGACCATTAATGGATGATTTACCCTATTAAGTAAATGCGACTTATTGTGTGGTTTATATTGACATTCCTATGAAAAATTGGGTTTAATATTCTAATGGATTCATATATAAATATAAAAATAAATAATAATACGTCTCCATTAGCAATATCGTCCGTATTAAACAAATATTTTCATTTATTTATTTGATTGCCTGTTGATTGAATTGGTCAACAAAAGTAAGTGGATTAAATGTTTATACAAATTTGTTATATATTACTAACTAGTTACAGTATCGAACAGATTAATTGAAACAAAACTTTTCATATTTACAACACCGTCTAAAAAATGTTTTGGGGGTGTTCCTCGTATTAAGAACCAAGGCTGCTTCTTTCAGTGACTGAGATAGTAAATAGCGAGAAGTATCACCTACTGGAAAAGATACTACTAGAGATACAAAAACGAAGGTCAAATGGTAATGGAATATTTCAGCAGGATTTGACTCCCTACCACAAATCCAAAAAAACGCAATTTTTCACCCAAAAACAATGAACTGTGTTGGACTGGTCAAGAATTTTGCCAGACATAAACCTAATTAAAATTTTACCGGCAATCTGTAAGAATCGGCTTTCCAAAATTGATTGCACTACGATAGAAAAGCTCATTTTGTCCATAATTCAGGTATGGTTTCAAGACGAAAAAATGGCATCCACGTGCCAGCATCTTATATAATAGATGCCAAAAAGAGTAAAATATTTGATTTAGCCCAAATGAGATCACATTAAATATTAATTTGTGATATAACAAATAAACAAAATATTTTACAAAACTTAAACGAAAACGAAAATACAACAAAAAAGTTTTGTTTCAATTAATCTGTTCGATACTGTAAATATTTTTATGGTTATTATTAAATACAGTAAAACCTCGATATTACGGACAGAAACACCGGTCAAATCTAAAAAAAATTAAAACGGTCTGTTTATATTATACGTGCTTAAAATCAAGTATCGAATCATGTAAACATTTTATTTTTTATTTTTTGACATCTCATCAAAGATGACGAAGAATATGGAAGTCTGGGCATTTACGGGGCTGACGACCGTCATAGGTTGGTTTAAGTGATCAACAAGTGTAACATTCACCAATTCTACCCATTATTGACAACCACACTACTCAAATTCTTGGAAGTTCTATATATATATATGAACCAATTTAGAAACCTTGTTCTTGAATCACTAGAACTTCACTAGAGACATTTATTGGTGAGATGTAAAGAAGCTTTTTTACAAAGTAGAAACTCTTATATTAGTATGTGAGGTCCGAATCCTGGATTATAATCACACACATGAGAAACGCCAGAAAATACCATTTTCATTTTTATTATTAAGCTTATAATTTGACCAGATAATTTATTTACAACGTTTTGAGTGTGTAAATAAATAAGACTTCCATATTCTTCTTCACCTTTGATGAGATGTCAGATAATCCAGATTTCGTGAACAAGTATTTGGACACACTGAAAATGTTGTAAACATTTTTTGGCTACCATGATAATCACGTCATATGTCAAGCGCTAAAATTTGAGACAAAATGCCGTCCTGTTGGTAGACTGCACCTAGCCGGAGCAACAAAATTATTACCAAAAATTAAGTGGTAAGATCACATCTTTACGATCTAATAATATTTATTGACCTTGCGTCAGATAACGAAGTAACACAATACTTTACACATTCTCGTAATTTTAGAGAAATGGTTATTTAAAAAAAAAAAACAGCTTACTTTAAAAGTTCAAACAATATTTGATTTCTTTTTCAAAGCAGGATTACCGACAGCAAGCGCGTCGATATCAAACAGCAACGTCACTTTTTTTTTCTTTATTTTGAATTCTTTTGCATTATACAAACATGACATAAATTCAAATCCAAAAAAATATGATTAAAATATAAATACAAAAAAAAGATCCCACAAAGACATGGCCTGTGTGTGGGTATACAATATAATTTAGGTCATAGTAAAGGACACTGGCCAGATAACAATAGATATTAAAAGTAGAACTAGAATAAAAGTGTTAATATAATATACAGAAAATACAAAATACTTGACTATCACAAAACAATTAAAAAAAAAATAATTATAAACTTAAAAATATAAAAAAGATGAAAAAGTAAAAAGTAATAAGTTAGCAAGCATGTACTACATGAGTGATACGTCTACAAGAAAAAGGAGCTTAAATCTGTCTCTTCAATAAATAATCTAAGCAAAATTTTAAATCTACACAAACTTCACGACGAGTGTTCGAAAACAATACATGTTATTTGTTTGTGTATTGTATTGTTCATTTGTATTTATTTATTAAAACTTCATGTACAGAAAATAAATAAGTACACTAGCTGGCTTATTGCTAAAAAAACAAATATTCGGACCAACCAAAAACAGACTAGTTATATTGGTCAAAAAGTTTGATACCATATATAGCTGCTTGCAATCAGAGGGTAGATAATATTTGAACATTAAAAAATACATAAATTACAAATTGATGATAATAAGGAAGGCAAAAGAAAAAGGGAGTTTAAGGAAGGAGGTAGAGGGTAGAGATATCTAAATACAGTGTTCAAATTTTCTAAAAAAATGGTTTTAATCTATTATGTTTTTTTATGTAACAGAGTTTCGGCTTTGTCGGACACCCCCTCTCTCCAATAAGTCCGTTATATCGAGACTTTACTGTATATAATAAATAACATATCGCTCACTCCTTTCAAGAACGTCATAAATCAAAAATCGTCAATTTTCAGTTGTGCATGTTTTCAAAATGCCCAGAAAATGTACTATATCCCAAAAAAGAGGCATATTTTTTTACTTAATATTTACCCGCTACAGAGCAGAAAGTGTTGCTTTTGCATTTTGAAGAAAAGGTATTATTTAATTATTATTTTAAATGTAATAAATATTTTTCAGATGGAGAAAAAACATTCAAGTTTTGCCTTAAAAGATCTGTTGCACAATAAAAAGTTCAATAAGTGGCTTGGTATTTATTTTTAATACATTGTTTTATATTTTTAAACTTTAAAAATGTTCTCCTGAAAATTTTTGATTTATGACGCTGAAGTTTTTTGATTTATGACGTTCTTGAAAGGAGTGAGCGATATGTATAGGCAGATAGATGATATAACCATGAAACGTGTGTTATTGCACAATTTTCTAAGGATTAATTTATCGTGACATATATATGCATACTCCGCCCTGAAAATAAATATATTATGTTCTTAAATTTGTTTTTATTTTGCTCATTAATGACCGAGATCTTTGAAAAATGTTATCCTATCCCGCTCTCTGTGATCTGTCACATTGACCTTAATTTTTTACAGAAATGCAATCTAAAGTAACTACCTGACTATCGCGCCGCTTCCGCACTGAGCTGCGACTCAATTTGATTTATGACTTTCTTGAAAGGAGTGAGCGATATGTACTTTATAGAAACAGCTATACGTAGCTACAAACAATATATTACAATTAATACAACTAACTAAAAGCACTGGATGAATACTATAATTGATTGTGTATATCCTTAATCAACCTTTCATTATTTCTCTTGTCGTGTTCAAATCTCTAAGTTTACCCTTTCACACCTCGCTGCCTTCCTATTGGTTTGTGCTACAGACCACATCGATTGATTCCGGGAAATGAGCATTAAGTGTTAACATCTTCTGATCTCATGATCTCCTGATCTTGCCTTTGGGTTGTAGAAATACTTTTAAATTATTTTTTGACATCTAAACAAAGATGAAGAAGTATATGGAAGTCTAGACATTTATAAAAGGCTGATTTAAGTGATCAGTTTACACACTTGTAACATTTACCAATTCCAACCATGATTGACAACCACACTACTTAAATTCTTGAAACTTCTACATAAATGGTTCGATTTAGAAATACAGTACTTAAGTCACTAGAATTCCACACGAGACTATTATATTAGTAAAGAAGCCTTTTATTTAGCAGAAACTCCTTTATTTAGAAATACAAAGTCAAAATGTTGGAAATCCTATTCATTCAGATGTCGTAATTTTCAGCAAAACATCATATCTGTACTAAGTTAAAATTGAACGAATAATTTATTCGTTGAAAAAGATTACTAAACTTATAAGAGCCAAGTTTTATCATTCTTCTTTTATTTAGTGTAGTAGTGTAATGTAGTGGTCAGTATACTCGGCTACCGTTCTGGAGGTTCCGGTTTCGATTCCCATGGGGGTTAAATAAATATATTTGATTTTTTTCACTCTTATATTTATTCAATATTACACTGGACTGGTGCCTGAAGCAGAGAGCTGATTACCCTTTCTTCATGTGTTAACGATCAAGAGAACACTGCGTTTAAATAATGCAGTGCCCTATGCACCATTGGGGTGCGGACAAGGGTTTGAAGAAGTTTTATTATTCTTCTTTCCACTTTAAAACAAGGCCTTACAAATCGTTGACAGTTGTAATTCCCGGGTAACATGAAATGATAAGGAGAGAATAATTTATTTGTTGAAAAAGATTACTATGATTATAAGAGCCAAGTTTTATCATTGTTCTTTACATATTTAGAAGGCCTTACACAACGTTGACAGTTGTACTTCCCGGGTAACATGAAACGATAAGCAGAGAATAATTTATGCGTTAAAAAAGATTTAAAGATGATACGAGCCAAGTTTTATCATTGTTCTTTTCATTTTAAGAGAAGGCCTTACAAAACGTTGACAGTTGTAATTCCCGGGTAACATGAAACGATAAGGAGAGAATAATTTTTTCGTTAAAAAAGATTACTAACATTTCAAGACCCTAGTTTTATTATTGTTCTTTACATATTTAGTTGGTCTTATAAAACGTTGAGTGCTGTAATTCCCGGGTAACATGAAACAATAAGGAGAGAATAATTATTCGTTGAAAAAGATTACTTATCGATTGCACAGACGCCTGACGGCAGAGGGTTAACAGGGGGGAGTCGACCAGGGTCACTTTGGGTGAAACGTCAGCGCCTCAACTTGCGCTCGGTTTATTCATGAGCAAGCAATAAATTATAGTGTTTATTTGCCCGAGCGGTAGCTCCGAAGGCATTTTGACTAATTGGGGTGTGGTATTGACAGTCGTTACACGACTGAAGACATAAATTAATACCGCCGACACTAATGTATAAGATATTTCAACCGAATGTTACCAGATTTTTTCACCGATACCTCGATATAGATGAAGATAAATGTACAAGTCAGGGTGATCAATTTATTTCGTCATATTCAATTCGAACCCCAATGGTGCATAGGGCACTGCATCATATAAACGCAGTGTTATATTGATCGTTAACACATGAAGCCCTCCGCTGCAGGTACCAGTCCAGGGTAATATTAAATAAATATTAGAGTGAAAAAATCACTTATATTTATTAGACCCTCCTCTGGGAATCGAACCCAGGACCTCCAGAACGGTAGCCGAGCGCGCTGACCATTACACTACGGAGGCGGACAAAATAAATTTAAGAAAGGTGTGTTGAGATAGTTTGGACATGTGGAACGTATGAGTGAAGAAAGAATGGTTTAAAAAAATTATGAGGCGAATGTAGTTGGAAACAATAATAATAAAACCCTTATCCGCACCCCAATGGTGCATAGGGCACTGTGTCTTATAAACGCAGTGTTATCATGATCGTTTTACACATGAAGGAAAGGTGATCAGCCCTCCGCTTCAGGTACCAGTCCATGGTAATATTGAATAAATATTACAGTGAAAAAATTACTTATATTTATTTTTACCCCCCTTGGGAATCGAACCCGGGACCTTCAGAACGGTAGCCGAGCGTGCTGACCATTACACTACGGAGGCAGACTCAAAACTTTGGAAACAAAAGCAGAGAAATTCCGAGGAACCTTGGCACAATCAGGATAATAGGTTGTAATCGTTGGGTATGTATGAGGAAGTGGCGTGATAGTTAGTTAGTTTTTATACATTATAAAAAATGACAATTTATAAAATGAAACACTCGTATAATACAACTTATTGGGTTTTATTTCATTACTTTTGGCTAGTTTCGAAAACTGCAATTGTTTTCATTGACAGGTGATGAAAAAACAAGTAGTAAAATATAATTTATATAATTGATTAATGCTTCACCAGAATTTAAATTTTCACTAATTTCTAAATTTTCAAAAATTGTTCGTGACTTCACCTTTGTATGACTGAGTGCTTAAAAGTGCTTCAGTTTTAAAATAATTTATATGTCATTCAACAAAGTAAATACTGAATAAAAAAAAAGATATTATATAAAAAATAAGAAGTTATAATAATTTGCCTTTGATTTACCTCAACAAAGATCTTTAATTTATTTATTGATTTGGCGTTTCATTTATAGAAGTCTATGTTCATTTATGCATTAATTTTTAACATTTTGAGTGTGTCCAAATACTTGTTCACAAAATCTGGATTATCTCCAATTACAGGAGTTATCTTCCTATTATTTTTGACATCTCATCAAAGATGAAGAAGAATATGGAAGTCTGGGCATTTACGGGGCTGACGACCGTCATAGGCTGACGGTCACCAATAGATGTCTCTAGTGAAGTTCTAGTGATTCAAGAACAAGGTTTCTAAATTGGTTCATATATATAGAGCTTCCAAGAATTTAAGTAGTATGGTTGTCAATAATGGGTAGAATTGGTGAATGTTACATGTGTGTAAAGTGATCACTTAAACCAGCCTATGACGGTCGTCAGCCCCGTAAATGCCCAGACTTCCATATTCTTCTTCATCTTTGATGAGATGTCAAAAATAACATTAATTTTTAAATCAAACACAAATTTCTCTTGTCCACAAGGTTGTTTTTTATTAAAAAACACAACAATTTTTTCGCCTACTTATGGCATTTTCAAACGATAGATCTTTAAAATATCTCAAGAAAGATGACTACTACTGGCTGACTACCTATCACAGGCTGGTTTAGGTGATTCACCATTCTAGGCACGATTGACTACACTTAAAAAAACATCTTCAGTTTTTTAGTCATGAAAATTATGTTAGAATCTTCCTTGATTATTTTACTTACTGAAAAACGCCTATAATACCATAATCAAACTTTATGTTATATTTAGACCAGTTATGAAGTGAAACTTTTAAGGCGTAGTTAGACAAATTGGCCAAGAATAGTGTTTTTTAAAAATATATTATTATTTTTGATAAAAAAAATCTTATATAAATAACTCCTGAATGAATGAAATCCAAAATTTGACATACTCAAAATATCGTGTTAATCTAAAAAGGTTGTTCCACTTTTATTTTTTAAGCAGTGTTTTGAGTTTCCGAAATCCTGATCACTGGTCAAATAAAAAAACAAGTGAAAAAAGCCATAAAATTCTTGTTTTATTTAATATAAATACAAGCCAAGTAATAAAAACGCACAAGTGTTTCATATATATTTTTTTCATCTGCTGGAAAGCTATACATGATCGCTCTTCCACATTTATTTCTTCGTAGCCCGTGCTTCGAACAATTTTATTTCCTTCTGCCAAATCTGAATCATCAAATATCCATTGAAAAAGGTCACTTTCGCCCGAATTTATGATAATCTTTTATTTTATTGACGTTTCAGTCAGCAATGGGGAAACGTTATAATAATGACCGCGTATTCTGAAGGTTCAGTCAACTCACCGACACTTGTACATATCGCTCACTCCTTTCAAGAACGTCATATCGCCCACTCCTTTCAAGAACGTCATAAATAAAAAAAACTTGATTTTTCAGGAGAACGTTTTTAAAGTTCAAAAATGTAATACAATATTTTAAAAATAAATATCAAGCCACTTATTAAACTTTTTAATATGCAACGTATCTTTTTAGGTAAAACCTGAAGGTTTTTTCTCGATTTGAAAAATATTTAGTTTATTTGTTTTTTTTTTTAAATAATACCTTTTCTTCAAAATGCAAAAATAAAACTTATTGCCCTGTATCAGGTAAATATTAAGTAAAAAATATGCCTCTTTTGCTGGGAAAAAGTACATTTTTTGGGCATTCTGAAAACATACACAACTGAATATTGACGATTTTTGATTTATGACGTTCTTTAAAGGAGTGAGCGATATTTCAAAAATCGTCAATTTTTAGTTGTGCATGTTTTCAGCATGCCCAGAAAATGTACTTTATCCCAGCAAAAGCGGCATATTTTTAACATAATATTTACCCGCTACAGGGCAGAAAATGTTGTTTTTGCATTTTGTAGAAAATGTAACTAACTATTGTAACTAACCATCACACCGCTTCCCCGCAGGGGTAGGCAGAGAGAATAGAACGCCACACGATTTTGTCTTTGCAAACATTCCTCGCCTCTTTCACGTTCATGCATTTCCTCATACACACCCGCCGATTGTTTCGACTGCTAACCTGACCGCTTGAAAATGAATTGTTTGATTGGATAGGAAAATTTATATTATTTCGAGAAATAAAAATACTCTGTGTTCTGATCTACTCACATTTTTAATAACCAACTAGTTTCGGCAACAACCTGTTGCCCTCTCCAGGGTTTCATTTATTACTTCATTTATTATTTCATTTAGTAATAAATGAAACCCTGAAGAGGGCAACAGGTTGTTGCCGAAACTAGTTGGTTAATAAAAATGTGAGTGGATTACAACACAAAGCATTTTTATTTCTCGAAATAGTATATCAATATGATCCACAAATATTATAGTTAATGCTTTCAATATTCAAAACAGGAAAATTTATGTTTAATAATTTTTTTAAATTTACTAAATATTTTTCAAATGGAGAAAAAACCTTGTTGTATATTTATCCTTGGAACCCTAACTAAAGTGCATTTTTAATATGTTTTTCATTCATTGCCGCTTAGACGGAAAAGGAAAGACGAATATGGAATCATTTTAATACCACTCGGTCGATTTAATTCTCGGCTATTCTCACTCTGGTATTTCACAGATAATGATCGCTCGCCAAACGCAAAGTGATCCGATCTATAATAGCATCTTGCAAACAGAATTAATTGCGATATAGATAAAAATAACAACCGCCGTTTTAAAACTTGAAATTTTATTGAAAGTGCTTTTATTTTCGAAGCACTTTGCAGAATGGCTCTTTTTGATGGCGGGCTGTTATTTCTGAAAAAGAAATCATTTTCTCCCGCACTTGAATCAGGGATACCGAAAATACAGAGCGAAAGATTTATCGATGGGTCTTTGAAGAAAACCAATCTCTTTATTTACACTTAATCTGGTCATTAAAAATTAAAATAAACAGGATGATATATCGTAGTCCTACAGGAGAAAGTGACCAACTACCAAAACGTAAAAAGTTCGGGAGGGCCATTTAAGTCACTTTTGCTTGGCAAGAAAATAAACACCAATGCAGTTAGTCATTTTTAACAAGTCAATATATTATACTTTCAAGTTTGGTGTCCTTTTGGATTTTTTCAGGGCAGTATTAAGCCAGTAAGATATCAAATAGTCAATGATTACGTTTTTGTAAAACAATGCACTTGGTCACTTTCTCCTGTATGACTACGATATTTTATCGAAGTAAACAGATATTCGAAGTGTGTTTAATCGTTGAGGGTTACGTTTTCGGTTATTTGATTGGATTGGTTACCATCTTTTTTTTCTTCTTCTTGGCGTACATCTTGTGGCCTTTTGTGACGTCGATTCCAAGCTGACAATCTATCTTTTTGGTGGTCTGCTCGGGAGTCGTCTGCCTTGTGGGAGAAGTCTGGATGGTTACATTTTCCTCACATGCGCATACCATTGTCTTTTTCGTTGCCTTCCCCACTTAACGACATCTTCGATCCCGCATTTTTTTTTAAATTCTGGATTTCCTTATTCTATAGCATGGACCTTATGCCAGATATGGTCTCTAGAGTCTTTATTTGAGTCTATATTTATATATATATATATATATATATATATATATATATATATATATATATATATATATATATATATATATATATATATATATATATATATAAATATGAAAACATTTATTATTAAATTCTTTCAGATTTTTTTTTTATTCTTCATACATTCAGTCATCTCATCATACATTTTCATACCCTTATATATTAAACAATTTTGTGACTCGGTTTTTTCAAAAAACATATGTCATGATTGCATTGATGTTGTTAGAGAAGGGTTAGGACCAAGACTCTGTTGTGTACTGACAGTTTAGTTTTTGCTGGTAGGTTTTAATTTGATATAACTGAATTCAGTCTACCATTCACTGAAATTCGGTAAATTAAATTATTATTCTTCTTCTTCCAACCCTTATTCGTACCTCAATGGTGCAAAGGGTACAGCATTATATAAACGCAGTGTTATCTTGATCGTTAACACATGAAAGAAAGGTGATCAGCCCTCCACCTCAGGTACCAGTCCAGGGTAACATTCAATAAATATTAAAGTGAAAAAATCACATTTATTTGACCTGCCCCCTGGGAATCAAACCCGGGGCTTCCAGTAGCCCAGCGTGTTGACCATTACACTACGGAGGCGGATAATAAATTATTTCAAATAAATTATTCTTAATTCTTCATGGACTTATACTGATTGACCGGTAAAGCCATCATTTCTTGGTGGTGGTATTCGTTAATGCCGTATCTGCAAAATACATTTCGTTTTAATTAATATTTTGCTACGTTGGCATTATCGTTTTTGCCAGCCCTAGTCTGAATGGAAGAAATATTGGCAGAACATTCGGACTATTTATGAAAGCAGTGAATCGTGCTCCAAACCGGGAGTGAGGCGGTGAACACACCAGTTCTAAGGCGAGCAGTCCGGTCTTTTCAAAGCACACTAAATATCGATTCCTTGATGGGCGGATTTATCAAACGCTGACCGTTTTGATAACCCATTTCTAAGGCGGCTTGCCAAACTTTTATATAGGGTATTCTGTTATCCTGATACAAATAGACCAATTAAATAAAAAAATATTAACTGGATTCATAATATATAATAATAAAAAACAATAAATACATATATTTTGTATATTAAAAGCATTGTTAATTTTGTGGTATGGTAATATAATACTCTCCCTAACATATCGCTCACTCCTTTCAAGAACGTCATAAATCAAAAACTTGATTTTTCAGGAGAACGTTTTTAATGTTAAAAAAATATAACGCAATGTATTAAAAATAAATGTCAAGCCACTTATCGAACTTTTTACTGTGCAACAGATCTTTTACGGTGAATTCTGAAGCTTTTTTCTCCATTTCAAAAATATTTACTTTATTTAAAAAAATAATTTAACAATACCTTTTCTTCAAAATGCAAAAACAACATTTTCTGCGCTGTAGCGGGTAAATATTATGTTAAAACTATGCCTTTTTCCTAGGATATAGTACATTTTCTGGACATTCTGAATACATGCAAAACTGAAAATTAACAATTTTTGATTTATGACGTTCTTGAAAGGAGCGAGCGATATGTCGTTCACTTTGTTTAATACCACTTTAAAAACCTTTTATTCGACGGCGTGCTTGGCTTTTATATTGGGTATTCTGTTACCCTGATACAAATAAATCAATTAAATAAGAAATTAAATTTACCGGATTCAAAATAATAATATAATAACACAGTATTCATATTTTTTTTTTTTTAATATTTAAAGCATTATTAACTTTGTGGTACGGTTATCTTAATATACTAAATATTGATTCCTTGATGGGCTGTTTTATCAAACGCTGACCGTTTTGAAAACCCATTTCTAAGGCGGCTTGACAAACTTTTATATTTTTTTATTCATTTAATATATTTACATTTTTATTTATAACATAATACATTTGAATCATTTATACATATGGAGAACTTTTATATATCGATTCACTGTGCCTCTCCATAAAAGAGACTGTGCTCTTGTGCTTGGAGAGGGACTTACACTCGTGGTTTAATGTTATATTATAAAAGATATAATAGTTGTTTTTGTATATTTTTTCAAGATTTAAATGTATAGAGTTTTAATTTTTTTCCTAAGTATTTTTATATCATCTATTTTTTTAATTTCTTTAGGGAGTTTATTGAAATGTTTGATTGCCAAATATTTGAAGTTTTGCTGAAATTGCTTGGTGTTGTATTTTGGAGTAGAAAAATCGTTTGAGAATCTCGATGATAATTTTTTTGTTAAATTTAAATAGTTGTCACCCTTTAGTATTTGAAAAACTGCGGTTTTTTATAAATGGATTCTTATATCAACATGACTTTACAATACTAAAATGCAATTCCAAATAATTCTAACAGAACTTTAAATATTTGGGAACTAAGTATTTCAATAACCTTACTACAGATAATAAAAAAATTAAGACTTTAAAATGCAAAAATAAAAAGTAGAAATGTCTAAAAAGTGAATTTTTTTTAAACTAAATAAAATAATTTAATTTTTTTTACTTGGATTTTAAAAGCATTGTTAACTTTGTGGTATGGTAATATAACATTCTCCTTATCATTCATCGTTCGTTTTGTAATAATACCACTTGATTTTTTTTCTTAGATGGCGTGTGAAATATCAGTTCTTTTCTGGGGATATTCTGCATTCCTGTTACAGATAGATCAACTAAAAAAATAAAAAAATATAATTAACCGGTTTCAAAATATGTACGAGTATATGTTCTTTTGCTTGATGTTGGCCTTGTGATCTATTTTTAAGACGGATTGGCTTCCTGAGATTTCAATTCCTCAAAATACATATTATAATATAACAATAACCATATGTATTTTGCATATTAAAAGCATCGTTAACTTTGTGGTATGGTAATATAACACTCTCCCTAACATATCTCGTTCGCTTTGTATAATACCACTCAAAAAACTTTTTCTTGACGGCGTGCCAAACTTTAATACTGGTAATCTGTTATCCTGTTACAAATAGACCAATTAAATTAAAAAATAAATTAAGTAGATTCAAAATATATGTTTAAATAAAACAGTAACCATATCGCTCACTCCTTTCAACAGCGTAATATATCAAAAATCGTCAATTTTTAGTTGTGCATGCTTTCGGAATGCCTAGAAAATGTACCATATTTAAACTTTATAGTTACCCGCTACAGGGCAAAAAGTGTTGTTTTTGTATTTTGAAGAAAAGGTATTATTTAATTATTTTTTTAAATAAACTATATATTTTTCAAATGGTAATATTTTTATTTTTAAAATGGTATTGCACAAAGTGAACGATGAATGATAAGGAGAGTGTTAATTTTGTGTATTATTTTTAATGTTATGTAAAATATTCTTCCTTTTATTACCTGATGTATTTGTGTTTTTTATTATTTACACAAATATTTCAATTTCATGCTATTTCTGTGAGCCTAATAGGCTCATTATTAGAAATAGGTATCAAATTGTGGTAGAGCGGGTTCGAACCGAGAAACTCTGACTTAAGAGTCCGTGACACTAACTACGGGACCACAAGCCAACATTTATTTGTTACTATCCGATATATTTTTCTCATTTTTCTGAATATTGACTCACTAATTTGAAGGTGCCCACCCTCTTTAAGGCATTTGAGTGAAAACGTAAGTAAAAGGAGAATGCTAAGTTTGGAAATGTGTCTCATTTACCCTGAAATGTTCTCAGCCACCATTTACCCCAATAGCCACCCTAATGGTTATATTGCTGAGGGAAAATAAAGATTTGCAAGTATCGCTGAAGAGGGTTGAATGAAGTAAAATTCGGAGAGCATTCAATAAGGAGGAGTTAAGCGATTCAATCGATATCGAAGTTAAAAACTAGATTCTTACACTTCTAGCCTTGTATGTACTTTTATTTAAATTAACACCCAGCCACCTTTTGCTGTGACTCGGTCTAGTAAAATAAAAAAAAATTACAGGAAGCATACTTTTTAATATCATTAAATTTCCAATGCTTGTAAAGCAATACATATTTATACATTTAAAAAAAATGTTGTTTCATTGAAAATACTCTGAACGACCAACGAGATATTTTAACGACTTGACATATTTTACAAAATAGACATTGTTTAATTTGTATGTGAATTTGAATCCGGGAATATATTCACATGCACCAGAAACACTGGAAATTATCTTTTTCATTTTATTTTTGTTTAAGGTTTCAATTTGGCCAGTTAATTTAAATACAACGTTTTGAGTGTGTCCAAATACTTGTTCACAGATGAAAAGGATATTCTCTACCGTTTCTCGAGTATGTAAATATAATCCAGGATTTGGATGTCATATACAAAGCTTTTCTCATCTCAATATATGTCTCTATTGAAATTCTAGTGAATTAAAATACTATGTTTTGAATTTGATCGATATACTTAGAAGTTCCAAGAATTTGCGTAGTGTGGTTGTCAATCATAGGTAGAATTGGTGTATGTTACACGTGTGTAAAGAGATCACTTAAACCAGCCTATGACGGTCGTAAGTCCCGTAAATGCCCAGATTTCCATACTCTTATTCATTAATTTTGAGATGTCAAAAAAAAAGTTGAGATATCGATAAAAACTGGAAATTATTCATAAAATAATGACTCACCTTTAAATACAAGCAATGGATCATTTGCCAAAATTTGTGTCTCAAACAAGTTTGGTATAAACTTTATAAAATTAAACATCTTTGTTTTAACCACTTTTTTATTGTGAATGGAAGAAAGAAAGAAAAATGATTTAATCAAATTTTTAAATCATATTTTTAAAATCATATTTTCATATGGTGTACGGAGTGTGTGGAAGTTTTCGTCAAGGAAATGTAATTAACTATGAGTATTTTAATGTTTTAGAATTTGATATACTCTGATGTTCAACATTGTCTGATGTTGAACATTCTTGTCGAAACCGGTTGGTTAAATTGTACTTATAATAAAAAAGTGGTTAAAACAAAGTTGTTTAATTTTGTAAAGTTCATAAAATGTGCCACAAAGTATCTGCAAAAAACATTCAGGAAAGAAGTTTAGTATTTTCATATTTAAACAAAACTAATTTTGACGATGTCAAAAAAATATAAAAATCGTATTTTTGAAGATTTCTTTAAGTAACTGAGTTATTTCGATCGACAAATCATTCACTATACTTAAGTGATACCAAATTTAATTGATATTAGTAATGTTAGTAAATAACCACTCACCGACTACTTCTGTCTACCGGTTTCGAGACGTACCCGTCTCTTCGTCAGGACATACACTACAATTTAACAATCATGCGAACAACACTACACCACACCCACTTAGTACTATTCACATACACTATCACTACACATGCAAAACATGCAGAGCGAGTTGTTAGTCCCACCATGCTTTTGGGAAACTAAACACTAGCACAGACTAACAACTCGCTCTGCATGTTTTGCATGTGTAGTGATAGTGTATGTGAATAGTACTAAGTGGGTGTGGTGTAGTGTTGTTCGCATGATTGTTAAATTGTAGTGTATGTCCTGACGAAGAGACGGGTACGTCTCGAAACCGGTAGACAGAAGTAGTCGGTGAGTGGTTATTTACTAACATTACTAATATCAATTAAAATGTTTGACCACAAAGTAAATGCTTTGAATATAAATGATACCAAATTTCATACACACATGTTAGATTTGCTCCACTTGAGAGTTATTCATATCAAGATTGATGATAAGAATAGCTTTTAAGTGGAGCAAATCCAGTATAAGTGAGCAAAATTTGGACGCGCTTGAAATATTGAGAATATAGCAGGTATAAATATGTGAAATACAATTTTAAATGATATTTCCTAGTACGTGAAAAATCCGGAAAATAATCCTACAAAAAAATTATGAGGGATTCAGATAACTTGTTAATTATAACCAAAGATGTCGTTGATTCAGTTTTGTTTAAATTGTTTTGTTGGTTGTAGTTGATTTTTTTTAAATTTAAAGCATACATGTCGCTCACTCCTTTCAAGAACGTCATAAATCGAAAATCGTCAATTTTCAGTTGTGCATGTTTTCGGAATGCCCAGAAAATGTACTATATCCCAGCAAAAGAGGCATATTTTAAACTTAATATTTACCCGCTACAGAGCAGAAAATGTTGTTTTTGAATTTTGAAGAAAATGTATTGGTTATTTAAAAAATATATATATTAAATATTTTTCAAATGGACAAAAAACCTTCAGGTTTTACCTAAAAAGATTTGTTGCGCAATAAAAAGTTCAATGTGAGGCTTGATATTTATTTTTAATACATTGTGTAATATTTTAAAACATTAAAAACGTTCTCCTGAAAAATCAAGTTTTTTTGATTTATGACGTTCTTGAAAGGAGTGAGCGATATGTCGCTCATTCCTTTCAAGAACGTCATAAATAAAAAAACTAGATTTTTCAGGAGAACGTTTTTAAAGATTAAAAATATAATAGAATGTATAAAAAATAAATATCAAGCCACTTAATAAACTTTTAACTGTGCAACAGATCTTTTTAAGTAAAACCTGGATGTTTTTTCTCATTTTGAAAAATATTTAGTATATTTAAAAAAATAATTAAACAATACCTTTCCTTCAAAATGCAAAAACAACACTTTTTGCCCTGTAGCGGGTAAATATTGAGTTAAAAATATGCCGCTTTTGCTGGGATATAGTATATTTTCTGGGCATTCCGAAAACATGCACAACTGAAAATTGTCGATTTTTGATTTAGGACATTCTTGAAAGGAGTGAGCGACGTGTGTTTACAGCGCTGGGTTTGTTCACATAGGAGATATTTATGTAGTGATACTACGTATGAATATATTGATACTACGTATAAATATATGAATAGCTACGTATGTGTTGCGTATGTTTTCTGTTTTATGTGTTATTTTTACATGATTGCTCTTCTAAACTTGTACATCTTATAACTGCTTATATCTTTTAATTTTTATTTTAACTTTAGCTCTGAATTAAGTCTGCCTATTTATCTTCTTAACTTTCGGTTTATTTTATTCTTACTCTTTACTTTTAACTCATTTAACATTTCACTCACTCCTTTCAAGAACGTCACAAATAAAAATCGTCAATTTTCAGTTGTGCATGTTTTCGTAATGCTAAGAAAATGTACTATATCCCAGCAAAAGAGGCATATTTTAAACTTAATATTTACCCACTATAGGGCATACAGTGTTGTTTTTGCATTTTTAAGAAATGGTATTAATTAATTATTTTTTAAATATACTCAATATTTTTCAAATGGAGAAAAAACCTTCAGGTTTTACCTAAAAAGATCTGTTCCATAGTAAAAAGTTCAATTAGTTTCTTGATATTTATTTTTAATACATTCCATTGTATTTTTAAACTTTAATAACTTTCTCCTGAAAATTCTAGTTTTTTGATTTATGACGTTCTTGAAAGGAGCGGGCGATTTGTGAAATTTTGTCATTGGAATATTACAATAACCTGTTTTATTTGTTATTCATTATTGTAAATATATTTATGTAAATGTACTGTTAAATTTACGAAATAAATGATGTGCAACTTTGCAAAATTTTCACTCTATCACAATATCCCTAATTGTAGTAATGAGCCGCTTAGGTTCACAGGAATAATGTGAAATTGAAAATAATAAAAACGCAAATATATTACTTTTATTAAAAAAATACAACGCTGGAAATTATTCATAATACAATGACTCACCCTATAAATACAAGCATAGGATCATTTGCCAAAATTTGATGTTGAGTCTGTGGTGCCAAAATGAAAAATAACATGATAATCTCGGCTGTCCAAACTTAAAACACAGTAAGGGACATTTTTTTTGTAGATTTTTTTTTTTGCATTTTTGGACTAAGTAGATTCTACTTAGTTCAAAAATGCTAAAAAAACATACTACAAAAAACATGTCCCTTACTGTGTTTTGAGTTTGGACAGCCAATCTCTTAAATATCTAAAAATAACATCGTTTTGAAATCATCTGTTGGGACTTAATCATCTGTTAAATCATCTGTTGGGGAAAAAAAATCAATTAGTAATTCAAGAACGTCTTTATACTAAAAAGTTTATAGGCTACATTTTTAGTGTGTCTAAATCCTTCTTCTTCGAACCTTCATCCTCACCCGATGGTGCAAAGGGCACTGCATCATATAACCGCAGTGTTATCTTGATCGTTAGCACATAAAGGAAATGTGATAAGCCCTTCGCTTCAGATTCCAGTCTAGGGTAATATTGAATGAATATCAATGTAAAAAATCACTTTTATTTATTTGATCCCCCCATGGGAATCAAACCCGAGACTACCAGTACGAAAGCCGAGAGTGCTGACTATTACAATACAGAAACTAATACAGTGGTTGAATACTTGTTCACAAATCTGGGTTTTCTCGTTTTAGAATATATCTCAACAAAGGTGAAAAATAATATGGAAGTCTGGGTATTTATAGGACTTAACGTCTCACTTAACCAGCCTATGATCTGTCATATGCTGGTTAAGTGATCACTTTACACACGTATAATAATCAACATTCTACCCATGATTGACAACCTTCTCAAATTTTTGGAACTCCTACATACATCATTAATCTCATGACACTGTACGTATGACTTCGCAAGATCCATCTATGTTGGATTGATAAAGCTTTTATTAAGCAAAGATCCTTTTTGGGTGTGTGCAAGATCCGAACTCCAGATTATTTTTACATACTGGAAAACGCCTGAAAACATGATTTTCAATTTTTATGCAGCTTATGATTTGACCAGTTATTGAACATTCTTTGTCACCATTCATCAAATCGTCAAATGGATGGTTTCTGCATAACAAGGACCAATCTAGACATGGACATCGTCTTTTGACGTCGTGTTATCAAATAAAAGTTAAATGTAAAAAAAGTGGAAAAGGTAATATTGTTGTATATTTTAACGTTGAATGTTTTTAAATATATTTCGGTAACAAAACCCAAAGTCAATTTAAAAGGGATTAGTTAGACACCCTTCGAATCAATCTCGCTTGAAATGTCTTTAACATTTTTAAGGGATGAATCGATAAAAAATTCCTTCTATTTTTATCCACCTTGGTGGTAAAAAGAGCCTTAATATAATACTTGGCACTAAAAGCATTAGAAACAATTTTACGGTGTTAATAAAATTTGGATTTTCATTTAAGGGAGGGGGGTTAAAAACTTTGGGCACGATTTTTGACGCGTTGTGAATTTAAAATATGGCATCATACGTTTGAAAGGATACAGGACAATGGGGGAGAGTTTGAATAGGGTGGTTTAATTTTAAGACTTATTTTTCGGACCTGAAAAAAAGGCTTCCAAAATTATATCCTCGTTTGACTGAATTATGTCGAAGAAAATATATAATAATATTAATTGTAAAGGAATTTTTACATAAATATGATTTTAACAATATATAAATTTATATATTAATTTAAAAATCACAAAATAAATCTTTTTTCTTCTTCTTCAAAATATTTTAAGTGTGTCACAAATTTGTGTATTTTTGTAGTCCACATTTCCATATGCTTCATTATGCATATTGAGATATCAATATAAATTGGTTTTTATTTGATTTTATTTAGTTAATAACACTATTTTTTCTAATTTATTATTAGATTAAAACCAATATTTTTAGCTTTTCCACTTTTTTTTATTTGACCAGCGACCGGGTTTCGTCGTTACCGACATCATCAGACTGGTCTGATGATGTCGGTAACGACGAAACCCGGTCGCTGGTCAAATAAAAAAAAGTGGAAAAGCTAAAAATATTGGTTTTAATCTAATAATAAATTAAAAATGCAATTCCATCACAAAGTGTCAGTGGATAATATAAATCTACTATTTTTTCTAATTTATATCGATTTTCTAAAGTGTATACTTTAGAAAATCGATATAAATTAGATGCTTCAATACTGAAGCATTTCGATGCATTCAGCATCATTATATTATAATTTACTTTGGTAACGATAGTTTCAAAGAAATGATGGTATAAATCGTTGTAACCAAGCAAAAATTTAACAAAAAAATAAAAAAATTAGGTAAAAATAATAAAGAAATGTTTCATAATCATATTTATTTTAACCTGAAATATACCTACAATATAATAAAAAAAATAGATATACCTAAAACACAGCACGGCTGTCCAAACTCAAAACACAGTAAGGGACATTTTTTTGCAGTACGTTATTTCTTTCATTTTTGGACTAGGTAGATTCTACTTAGTCCGAAAATGCAAAAAAAAGTACTACTAAAAAAATATCCCTTACCGTGTTTTAAGTTTGGACAGCCGAGCACTGATGTCCATATATTTTATTTATTGTTTCGGCATTAACTTTGTGGTAAGACATGTTACAATGATTAAAGAAAACACTTCGTTTTTTACCACTTGAGTTTTATTATAGACTACATGTTTCAGAAGTTAAACTTCCATCATTCAGGTCTGTATAGTAACTAAAATATAAAATATAAAATGGTTCTTTCCCCTCTCCTTATTTATAGAACCATTTTATATTTTAGTTATTATACAGACCTGAATGATGGAAGTTTAACTTCTGAAACATGTAGTCTATAATAAAACTCAAGTGGTAAAAAACGAAGTGTTTTCTTTGATGTCCATATAATTAACGATTACTATAACACTGTGTCAATTCAATGAAATGCCCTTTGCATCATTTGGTGCCCAAGGGTGAAAAGGATCTTTAAAAGAATAGTAAGTTTTCCGTAGTATTGTCTTCATAAATTTATTCCAGGATAAAATCTCTCCCCAGACTGTTTTATGGTCACTCCACGCCGAAATGAGGACGTCTGTGCAAGTTAATGAAAAACTCCGAACTTGGAAGTTTCGGGGAGAGCCGGCAGCGTTTGTAACTTTTATTTCTCAATCTACAAAAAGGGTTTTCACATTTCTTGAGAATAAACTGTCAGACGTATTTAGCCTTGAACTGGGCGAACAATTAAATCCCTACAAGCGCCCGCCTGGATTCCTTTCCCCCTCCCGTTCAGACGCTCTCGGTTCGTTAGGGCTGCTAATATAGTTCGGGACGGGGATCGAATTTACGAGGAAACGTGAAAAAGTCACATTAAGAGAGCTTGCCACTCACAGCGGTTTACGCGTATTTAAGTATAAACGAGTAACTTAACTAGCGGTCTGTTTGCTTAAATATTATACTAACGTATATGATGCTTTGACGCTTTCAACAACACGTTTTTATTTGATGATAATATTTTTTTTTGTTCAATTAACTTTTGTTTGAAATTTGTAATTAAACTCGATTTTTTAGTAAAAATTAAATTAGAATATTTTATCCACACTCAATGGTGCATAGGGCACTGCATCATATAAACGCAATGTTATCTTGATCGTTAACTCATAAAGGAAAGGTGATCAGCCCTCAGCCTCAGGTACCAGTTCAGGGTTATATTGAATTAATACTAGAGTGAAAAATCACTTAAATTTATTTGACCCCTGGAAATCGAACCCAGGACCTTCAGCATAGAGATCTCTTGCTGGACTTTTAAGTGTATAATCTAAGATAACAATTTGATTTTTTGAAACATTTTTAAATTTTAATTTTCAATTTTATTTTATTTTTTTTAGTAAATGAAAAAAAAAGTTTTCAAATAGTTTATTTTCTATTTGAGTTATACATTTTCCACAATATTTTGGGTGCCTCCAAAGCCTGTTCACAAATCTGGGTTTTTCCACTTAGGAGCTATTTTTTCATTTTGAATCTCAACATAGATTAAAAGGAATACGGATGCCTATAGACTTTACCATGCCATTTTGGTGACCATCAGGTAGCTTACTGAAGGGGTAGGCAGAAAAATTGAAAACTATATCAATTTGTCTTTGCAAACCATTTTCGCCTCTTTCACATTCATGTACTTCCTCATACATGCTTAAAAAAAGGTTAAAAGTAGACAGAATGCAATTGAAATGCGTTTTCTCAGACGATTCTGAAGAAGATGTATGATAGATTTTTATGTCATATTAGAAAAGAAAGGAAGGCTGAGATAATTTAAATAATGAAAAAAAAACCGTACAGATTATAAAAACAATGTCATTCCAAGTGCCATTGGGTGCTGATAAAGGTTAGAAGAAGAAGAAAAATATCTTCTAGAACCCAGTCTACCCCCAGGCCGATCAGTATGGTCCAGAGTAATCAAAAAGAGACTATTAAATATGCTGATTTTTATACATAACTTTTTAGACAATAAATTTCCCAAATATTTTAAAGATAAAAAAGTGTATTTTCGTGAACATACTTCTAGAAATAAGGATAGAATAAGACTGCCATTATTGAAAAAATCCGAGTCACGAAATTGTTTAATTTATAAGGGTTTGAAAATATATGATGAGATGTCTGAATGTATGAAGAATAAAAAGAGTCTGAAAGAATTTAAAAATAAATGTGTTGTTTACTGTAAAAATATATAAATATATAAAAGTACATGATGTTAGTTAGTCCGCCTCCGTAGTGTAATGGTCAGCACGCTCGGCTACCGTTCTGGAGGATCCGGGTTCGATTCCCAGGGGGGGTAAAATAAATATGAGTGATTTTTTCACTGTAATATTTATTCAATATTACCCTGGACTGGTACCTGAAGCGGAGGGCTGATCACCTTTCCTTCATGTGTAAACGATCAAGATAACACTGCGTTTATATGACGCAGTGCCCTATACACCATTGGGGTGTGGATAAGGGTGTTATTATACATGATGTTAGTTAAGTGTACATAATAGTTTTATTTAGTGTAATATAAGGTAGTTAAATAAAATATTTAAAAAAAGTCTTCTGCGACTGCTTGAAATAGTCAGGGTAAAGGAATAGAACGTCCCATTGTTTAGCGAATGAATTATTTTTTTGAATTTCTGAACTCGTTTGTTTGGCAATAATCTTTGTTGAACTTATTTTTCCTCGTTCAATTACGTTCGTTACATTTTTAATAAAGTTTTTTCTCATCACCGGGTACTCTGTCGTCCTTATTAGAAACCATTTAAAAACTCTTTTAAGAAGCATTCTTTAAACAATGGTTTGGTAATGTCGGCGTTGCTAGAATGCTGCTATTGTGTGAAAATTACAAGGAACAAAAATAAAATGAAAAATATAAAATTTTTTGCGTTTAATAAAGTTTTTTAATGGATTCTTATTTTGTGTGTTAAACTTACTTTACTTATAACCCTTATCCGCACCCAATGGTGCATAGGGCACTGTATCGAATCGACGCAGTGTTATCTTGATCATTACTTACATGAAGGCAAGGTGATCACTCTTGCGCTACAGGAACCAGTCCAGGGTAATATTAAATAAATATTACAGTGTAAAATCACTAATATTTATTTTCACCCCTCCCCCTGGGAATCGAACCCGGGACCTCCGGCACGGTAGCTAAACACGCTGACCATTACACCACGGAGGCGGACAACTAAACTCAAATTGTGTGTTGTAAAATTCGGTGTGTTAAACTCAAATTCATTATCAAAATTACTTAAATAAGTAACTTTTTTGAGATTATGAAATTTAAAGAAACGTTAAAACTTAAATTCCTTTGAAAAAAAATGGGTATCTATTTTATTGGTTGTTTTTTTTTTTAGTGTTTTAATTTTATTATCGATGTTTTCATAACATTAAAGTTAAAATTTAGGCAAAATAAATTTTACAAATTTAATTCTTGACAATTGAAAGATTTCTTTAATTCTTGCATTTTTAAATAAAACCCTGTATTTTAAAACAAAACTTAAATTCTTGCATTTTTTGATTTTACCCTTGGAAATAAAAGCATTACTTCAAATTATATTCTTGTAAATTTAACTAAGTTTGGAGTAAAATCCTGGCAATATATTGCCAATAACCAAATAAAACAGTTGCCTGGCAAACATAAAATAGATTCAAGTCAGGGATTCAAAATCAATTAACTGAAAAAATTCTTAATGGAAAGATATTTGTGTTAGCGATGAGTTATTTTTCTCATTTTTATTAAGACATGCTTATTACCCTTTGTTTGTTTTTTCCTCAGCTGCATTGTGGCTTTTATCGAATTTAAAAAGTAAAGTGTCGAATATGCACTATATTCTTCGATGTTTTAAAAATTCACAAGGGCTCTGTATAGCTCGACCGCTAACGGTAAACTGAGAAAATGTTGAAGAAAACCTCCATCATATGATACAAAGACACCACTAAGAACGGCTGTTAACTCAGTTGCTAAAAAAATATACCACAGACTACGTAAAAATACGAAGTTACTTATGCACCAACCTAATGCATATCTCATGTCGTCTCTATTCATACTTACCTTATATTTTATTTAAATTGTATTTTTAGTGATTTAAAACAAAATGGATATTTGGTATTAAGCTTCAAATTTATCTCCGATTATTCTGATTTTCCCATTTTAAATTCGTAGGTGTTTATAAAAATAAAAAAATAATAAAACCCTTATCCACACCCAAATGGTGCATAGGGCACCGTGTCATATAAACGCAGTGTTATCTTGATCGTTTATACATGAAGGAAAAGTGATCAGCCCTCCGCTTCAGGTACCAGTCCATGGTAATTTTGAATAAATATTACAGTGAAAAAATCACTAATATTTATTTTACCCCCCTTAGGAATCGAACCCGGGACCTCCAGAACGGTAGCCAAGCGTGCTGACCATTACACTACGGAGGCGGACAAAAGTAATTATGGATAAATAATAAATCGTGAATCATAAATACTATATTCATACATCAGAAACTGACGAATGTGACATTGACGCGACCCAATAAAAGCTCTTACGTCCAAAGCTCTAAACATGCCTACAAAAAGGCATCAAAGTTGGCAAAAGTTTGAATTGAGAGAGCGAATCATCATTGTGAAATTCTTCAGTTTTGTAAGTTATTGGTTTAGTTTAAGTTGGCGTTCAAAGCTAAGGCTTCTTCAAGTGACATTGGAAACTGACAGGTTAACAAAAAAATGTCTTTATCGTCAGAATACCCTTTTTTAAATTTTTACTACCCTTATTCAGTTTATTCTAGAATAAGAACAAATATTCGTATCCAGCCTCGTCATATGTCAAATTTAAATCGGAAATAGTGTACGTCTCCTTTCTATGACACGCGTGACGTCAGCCTACGGTACGTGTGACGTCAGTTTTACTGCTCCGAATGACAGTTTCGCAAATGTCGCGCCAGGAATTTTTAAAAAGGCCCGCATAAACAAAAAATCGATACGTAACTTCGAAATGCCAAAGGAAAAAGTCCTGACGTCATGCTGAGTCAAAATTTTTGTACAAGTTACCAAAAAGCGATAAATTCATTAAATATTCCGACACCAAGTCTAGAAGGATGCTAACTACCCTACTATTGAAAAGAAAAATAATTATCTTTTTTGTACATTAAAAATTTTTTCTCCAAAGGAATTTTTTGGTCAATTATATATGTATTTATATACAAATATATATATATATATATATATATATATATATATATATATATATATATATATATATATATATATATATATATATATATATATGTTTATAGATATATAAATGTGTGTGTGTGTGTGTGCTTATATATATTATCTGCCTCCATGGTGCAATGGTCAGGGTGTTAAGCTACCGGAGGTCCCGGGTTTAATTACAGGGGGGGGGATAAAAATCAGTATTAGTGATTTTACACTCTAATATTTATTTAATATTACCCTGAACTGGGCCCTGAAGAGCAGGAGTGATCACCTTGCCTTCATGAGTTAAAGCTGCGTTTAATAATTCAGTACCCTGTGCACCATCGGGTGCGGGTAAGGGTTGGAAGAAGAAAAATATATAAATGTTTAGCGGTATTTACAAAATATAAAGGGTAATATAAAACCTAAAATCTGTTGTTTGTTATAACTTGTTCGACTTACAATTCCTAAATCTATGTGTATTACCTTCTTCTTCCGTGGGAATCCTCTAGTGTGTTGGTACATCCGGCCGTTAGTGGGATGGTATCGGGGGGGAGAGAAAAGTGATCCGAACAGAATGCCAGAGAAAGTAAATAAATATATATAAGATGGAATGACAACCCTCCCGAGAACTGGTTGCCCGTATATACGAGCACATTAGATTATACCGAAACAAGTCGTTAACGAGATCAATACAACCAAAACATGGGCGGATTATATGTAAATGGCGACAAATGTCTCTAGAAATAAATTTTTTGACATCTCACCAAAGATTAAGAAGAATATGGAAGTCTGGGCATTTAAGGGGCTGACGACCGTCATATGCTGGTTTAATTTCAATTTTCAATTTATTCAACAAAAAAATAATATATACATAACAAACAATATTCAATGTGTATATATTAAAAGTAAGCAAGAAGGCTTAAAGGTGTAGAAGAATCCCGCTTCGGAAAACTCCTTCGGACACATGGAACAGATCAGTATCCAATGTGATATTGTTCAACATAGCGGTAGCTCTTCCTACAGGCATAACCATCGGCAAGTTGGTCCTGTGTATAGAAATGTGAAACAATCTATGCCGACGCTGTCTTAGGTAACTATCGGGAACATACAGACCAATGCTCCGGATAATTTCAGGATTATCGATCATACCGCGCAACAATCGATAAAAATGCGTAATTAAATACACATTCCTTTTAGTCTCTAAACTATTGTAGCCAAGCATACCCTGGAGAAACTGGGTTGGGTAGAGCCAAGGATAATGGCCGTACTCTCTCATGTAGAGATACCTCAAAAACTTCTTTTGGACTTTCTCTACCATAAGAGAGTACTTAAGCTCGTGTGGCCCCCAAATCATCGAGCCACTCTCGAGTTTACTTCGCACCAAGGAGTTATAAAGAGTTCTCAGCACTCGGGTACTTTCGAAAACCCTGGCAGTACGCAGAACAAATCCTGGCATTTTCAATGCATTACCACTGACTGCCTCTATGTGATCGTGAAATGTCAGGGTGCTCACCAATCTAACGCCCAGATCCCTAACATTCGATTTAAGTGATCACTTTACACACGTGTAACATTCATCAATTCTACCCGTTATTGTACATCATGTCAACGTCGGGGGGACCGTCTACGATACGCGAAAGACAAAACACCACTTGATACATTTCGCGTCATTTTTAGACACTCTAATTTCTTAAAAAATGAGGTATTTGCCAAGTTAAACTTAAATTAAAAATGGTTGGATATTATCACAATCATTAAATGAATATATTTTTTAGATTTTATTTATTAAGTACTTATACTTTTACTACTATCACGCCGTTTCCCTGCAAGAGTAGAAAAAGAGGATATAACGCTTTTGTCCTGAAATTACACTTAGTTTCCTTCATGTCCATACATCTGTAAGGCAGTGTGTACCAAGTGAAACATAAATTAAAAAAAAAATGCTTAGACTTGTCCTCGTATATTTCAAAGGCCTGTAACATTCATAATATATAATATTTTATAACGTAAAAACGTTTCGGGGAGAGGTTCGGATTCGTGGGTAAGACGTGAATTAATGTTCCTGCTGGCATTACGGGAATATTGTTCGTTTAATATATCGAATTATTTTATTTTATTTTTCGTATATGTTCGTATTCCCTCGCGCTGATATCCCCTGAGAGAAACGAAAAATAACAGTATCTGAAGATAAATGAGCTCAATTTGACTATTATATGTTAGTTACATTGCTGACAAAGGTTACACGGGTTCTAGGTCAATATTCATCTGATAAAATTCTTAATATTCCGACACTGAAATTTTGGCCTATCGGCATTCAGAGAACTGAAATTTTTGTTGTCTTTTGGGCTAAGTAATAATTGAGATGAACAAAACCTTTTCAAAAAAATGTTTACCGTAAATAATAAAACAAATTATTATTATTTATTGATTCGTGAAATGACATTTTGAATAATTAAAACATTTGTATACTATTTATATATAATTAAAATGTAACCCTTTTTTTAAAATCACGATTTATAGTGATTTTAAAACAAAGTTACATCTTAATTATTAAATGAAAAATCACAAAGTTAGTGCTTCAAATGTAAATTATATTATACTTGTACACCACTTAATGGTTTTTATATCATTACACATGACTAGTTTCGAAAACTAACATATATTTCAGCTACAGGTAAAATCATCTGTAAATTGTCGAAACTAGCCTATTACTATTATTGTAACTGTATTAAAATAAAATTAATTAATTGGTATTATACAAGTGTTTGATAATTTTTTTATTTATTTATTGATTAAGCATTAACTTCGTGGAATGACATGTTAATTATTAAAAAAAAAAAACACTAAAATGAAAATACGGGTTTCTGATTATCTCGCCTTTATTTGTAACACTTGTATAAATCACTTATTGAGTTTTATTTCATTATACACGACCAGTTTCGAAAACTTACAGATGTTTTCATCTACTCGTGTAAACATCTGTCAGTTTTTGAAACTAGCCGTGTGTAATTCAATAAAATTCAAAAAGTGGTTTATGCAAGTGTTCCAAATTAAGGCGAGATAATCATTAACCCGTATTTTAATTTTCTTTAAACCCAGGTAAAATTTAACGTAATTGCATTTTTAGCTTAAAACACTGTTTTTGTACTCTCTCTACTAAATCTCAAAATAAATATATGGTTTTGATATGGAAAAAGTTATCGAAATGTATGGAATTAAAATTACCAAAAAGGTTGAAAACGTCTCTTTAATATATATTGAAAAAAAGTCGAATTCAAATAAATAATATGAAAAACACTTACAGAAACACGACCGACCTCTTGTGCGGTCGCTCGCGTTTTATATTTAAATGACTATGATCTCAGCCTTAAGCGTTATAGAGGAAAATTCTACACCACAATGCACTCACAAAAAAAACTAAATATTATAATTATATTTAGGATATGCTCCTTATTATTTAATGGTATTAAATTAAAGCAAATATTTTTTATTTTTCATTAATTGATTCGGCAGTCATTTTGTGGTAGAATCTATCCATTTTTTACTAATTTTTTACTGACTAAATACCACTATTTCTGAAAATATACTCTGACACGTGTTTCGATGCATTCCGCATCATTTTGAACATACGGTGTTTGAAAATGATGCGGAATGCATCGAAACACGTATCGTAGTAGATTTTAATAAATAGTGGTATTTACTAGGTAAAATATTAATAAAAAAAGGTTTTTCACACTGGTGTCGTCTGTAAGGACACTTTCTCATTATTTAACTTTACAAATATCCTTTTTGAATAACGACTTCCCTTGCAGATATTCTTAATTTAATTTTTGAATTATTTTCCATACTCGCTTCCTTCGGGATTCAGATGTAATTTATTGCAGTTAACTCGACTTTTTCCATAGCAGTTATGACAAAATTTATGTTTAAAAAAGGTAATTTTCAAAAATGTGAAAATATGATATTTACAATCCAACCAAATTTTCTTCAGTGGCATCAATTACAAGTGAAATGAAAAGAAAAAACCTTCAGGTTTTACCTTAAAAAATCTGTTGCACAGTAAAAAGTTAAATACGTGGCTTGATATTTATTTTTAATAATAATAATAATAAAACTTTTATCTGCACCCAAATGGTGCATATTTCAAAGGTCAGTTCCTAAAACAAAAGTATTCCAGGTATTTTTACGTTTTTATTTCTAACACCATTTTTTTGTTTATTTTGCATACATTTTGTGTAATAATAATAATAATTAAACCCTTTCCGCACCCCAAAAGTTCATAGGGCACTGCTTCATATAAACGCAGTGTTATCTTGATCGTTTATACATGAAGGAAAGGTGATCAGCCCTCCGCTTCAGGTACCAGCCCAGGGTAATATTGAATAAATATAACAGTGAAAAAATCACTTGTATTTATTTGACCCCCCCTGGGAATCGAACCCGGGACCTCCAGAACGGTAGCCGAGAGTGCTGACCATTACACCACGGAGGCGGACATTACTACCACAAAAGAAACATTACTAATTTTGAAGAAAAGGTATTGTTGAATTATTTTTTTATACATACTAAATATTTTTCAAATGGAGAAAAAACATTCAAGTTTTACTTGAAAAGATCTATTATACAGTAAAAATTCCATAAGTGACTTAATATTTATTTTTAATACATTTTTTTATATTTTCAAACATTAAAAACGATCTCCTGAAAAATCAAGTTTTTTGATATATGGCATTGTTGAAAAGAATGAGCAATATCTAGGAGTTACAAAAATTTGAGTAGTGTGGTTGTCAATCATGTTCCACAAAATAAGTTTTTAGCTGTTTTTTAGACCAATTTCGAAAAAAAACCTTATCAACAAAAATAGTATCTGATTAGCGTAAAATAATCTTACTCAACTTTTATTTTATATAAAACTGTATTTACTTCGTGGCTATTAACTTTTTTTAATATTTGGAAATTTTTCCATTTTGACGGATACGGAAAAATATGTTACAAACGTTATTTTCTGGAATCGAAAAATAAGAATAATCGGGACGTATTTTTTGTTTGCTGGAATTTATGACAATTGCTGGGTCGATTGAATACCGTAATACAAGGTTACTTGGAAATCGCGTTGTAACCTATTTCAATCAAAGTGAAGTAAGAATTCGAAAAAAAAAAATATGTTGCGATTGAAATCTAGAAAAATATATTTGGGGACTATTAAAGACCTTAAATACTAATATAAGAGTTTCTACTCAATAAAAAGCTTCTTTTCAATTCACCAATAGATGTCTCTAGTGAAGTTCTAGTGATTCAAGAACAATGTTTAAAAATTGGTTCATATATGTATAGACTTTCCAAGGATTTGGGTAGTGTGATTGTCAATAATGGGTAGAATATGTAAATGTTACACGTGTGTAAAGTGATCTCCTAAACCAGCTTATGACGGTCGTCAGCCCCTTAAATGCCCAGATTTTCATATTGTTCTTCATCTTTTATGAGATCTCAAAAAATAATATTGTTAAAAACTCCTATAATTGGAGATAATCCAGATTTGTTAACAAGTATTTGAAAACATTCAAAATTTTCTATAATAAAAGATTTGGGACACACTCAAAATATTGTCAATAAAATATCTGATAAAATTATAAGTTAAAATAAAATTTAAAATCATATTTCAGACGTTTCCTATTAAGAAAAGTGATTAGGAAAGAATCTTACATGCATTTCATGTGGATTTCTGCTAAATATAACGTATAATTAACTCAATCATAGATAGTGCAAAGAACTTTTGTGAAAGAATGCGTTGATAAATGGATTTCCTTTCAAGTTTCGATATTTGAGTAGTGTGGTTGTCACTCATGGATAGAATGGTAAATGTTACACGTGTAATTAATCACTCAAATCAACCTATGGCAGGTCGTAATCCTTGTAAATACCCAGACTACTATATTCATTTTATATGTGTGTTAAGATGTCACTATTTTAGAGTGACTATCGAAATATGGTTCATATTTGATATTTATTACAGTTTAAATGAAATAAAAGTGTGTTTTTTGGGTTAAATTTTTCTGGATTTAGTAGTTATTGAAACAAAGTTTTTTATAACGCAAAGGTTTTAGCATATTGAAGAAATTTTGGCTATTTTAGACCTTTTTTGTTTTTTAAAAATCGGGTTTTAACGTTACAACGTTTTAATTTTAATACAACGTGGACTTATACACAAACAATTACATTATTAAAACACTCTCCGTATCATTCATCATTCACTTCGTGTAATACCACTTTTTTAAATCGACAATACACAAAGTGAACGATGAATGATAAAAAGAGTGTTCTATTACCATACCTCAAAGTTAACAACCTCAAAGTTAACAATGCTTTTAAAATACAACAAAAAAAGATTATTCCCTTTGATATTTTTAATGGAAATGTCACAAATACAAATAAATAAAATATTTTATGTCTCAGTTATAGTGTCCCCGTTTTACGCTTACCCGGCGCATGTCTAAGTTGAAGCCATATTTGAAATATGACTGCCTGTGCGACGTTTCAGGACTTAAATTAATGGCCCTACGAGTCCTTGAACTTATGGGAAGTGCCGTTCACTTTTTCAGCGGTTTACAGTGTTTTCAGGTTTTCGGCATTCAGACGAGATCTGAACTAGTGATGCGAATGATGATTTATGTTGCCGAATCATTCGGTTGATTCGATTATGAAATATTTATTCATTTTTTGGTAGAAGAGAAGTTGCAAAATAGCATTTTATTGGCCGTAGGATTTTGGAAATGATTTCGTTTTAAAAATACTTTTTAATAAATATTTAAAGATTTATAATTTGATTAAATTGTACAATATTTAGTAACATGATAAAAAATATCGCCTCACTTTCGGTATTCCTTTATTTTTCGTCGCCAGAAAAAAATTAAATTCACTTGACATTGTAGTATTTCCTCTCGATATTAATTATGAAATAAAATAGATAATAAATTAAATAAATACCACTTCATATTGTGATAACTAAGAAGTAACTAAATATTAAAGTGTTCTTGAATTCTGGCAAATATTAAATTTAGCTTCGATATATATATATATATATATATATATATATATATATATATATATATATATATATATATATATATATATATATATATATATATATATATATATATATATATATATATATATATATATATATATATATATATATATATATATATATATATATATATATATATATATATATATATATATATATATATATATATATATATATATATATATATATATATATATTATATATAATATATATATATATATATATATATATATATATATATATATATATATATATATATATATATATATATATATATATATATATATATATATATATATATATATATATATATATATATATATATATATATATATATATATATATATATATATATATATATATATATATATATATATATATATATATATATATATATATATATATATATATATATATATATATATATATATATATATATATATATATATATATATATATATATATATATATATATATATATATATATATATATATATATATATATATATATATATATATATATATATATACACATATAAAGATATAAATGTATATATTTTAAAACTAAATTAAATTGAGTAATTTCAAATAAAAAAAAAATTAAAAAAATCGCTACATGTTTTTGTATCTCTATTATTTCCACCACCAATAAAAAAAAAAGTAACTATAGATTAAAGCGTTTTACTCCGATGTTTATAATGAACTTTTAAATTACATTAAATTCAGTAAGTTAGAAATAACAATACCTCTTTTCACTGCTCGAATAACTAATAAAGTCATTAAGAAAATTATTAAAATCAACGTTTGAAGCATAATACTACACAAAAAGGGAAAGTTGGACGATGACTAAGAGCGATAGGTTATAGTATTCAATGTCATTAGAGTAACTCATTTCTTATTCACTATTTTTGGGCTAATAACATAATTAAATCAGAAAATATGAATTATTTATAATATACCTACTATAAATTATTCATAACGAAAATCTATAATCCATAAATGGATTTTTTATATAAATTTAATATTGGTACAAAAATTATTAAAGTTTTATTTACAAACTTATAATTTTTACCTATTTATAAATTGTTTTAAATTTTTATTATTATTTTTTAATTAAAGATAAATATTTGTGTTTTTATTATTATATTTCAATTTCATTCTATGTCTGTCAGCCTAAGCGGCTCATTTAAAGAAAAAGGTATCATTTTGTAGTAGAGTGGGTTCGAACCGAGAAACTCTGACTTCTGACTCTGAGTCCGCGACACTAACCACGGGACCAAAACCCGACACTATCTTATTCTAGTAATGATGTGCTTCTGCAAAAAGAGACTTGAGCTCTTGTGCTAAGAGAGGGATAAATACTCAATATTTATTTTAAACTAGCTGTTTCTCGGTGAGGTTAAATAAAAAAAAATTAAAGCATACATTTCAAATATGTTTGGGTATGTATTCCAAGTATATCCGAATTCTCGCTCAAAATTTTGTGAATAAAATGGTCAGTTGGTAATATTACAAGCTACATCGAAAATTGAAAAAACTTCTATATTAATTTTTATACAGTTTATAATTTGAATTTGTTATTCACAACATTTTGAATTTGTCCAAATCATTGTTCACAAATCTGGGTTTCTCCACTTTTAACGTTTTTCACATCTGAACATAGATGAAGGAAAACATGAATGTCTGGGTATTTATAGGTTTTTTGATCTGTCAAAAGCTGGTTTCACATTTACCCTTCTATCCATGATACTTATCAATCTAAAAGAACTCATACATATATCAAAAATCTCATATCGATCGAGTTTGTGGCAGCGTCTATTGTGGATTCGAGAAAGCTTTTGTTAAGCAGACACCCTTTTATTTAACGTCCTAGCCAGATTATTTTTCATACAAACATACCTTCGGGCAATTATCGATTTAGATAACAGTGTGTAGATACAATGCAGTACTCTATGCACCATTGGGTACGATAATGGGTTACAGGAAAAATAAATACTTAACTTTGATACAAAAATCGCTATTTTATAAAAAAAAACTACTAGAATTTTAAGTAAAACAATAAGAATATAGTTTTTATTCAGTCTTATAATATCTGTCACACTAAAATTTGGTAACTGGTCAAAAAAACTTAATTAAATGCAACTTTGTCAAAAAATGTCAATACAAAACTTAAATCCAATAATTACAAATAGGAAAACAAAAATTTCTGACAAATAAATTTTCTCAACATGTATTTCATCAGGTAAAAATAACTATCAGTTTTAATATCACGTTTAAATATTTTCTGATATAAAAATGCTTTCAGGAAAATGAAATTCGAAACATTCATCTGAATGATATTATGTAAATATGTACGTATATTTTTTTAAGCTCCACAGATTCTGGTACGAGCTTAAACTTCCAATATCTCCCCCAATATACAAATAACTTATTCAAATAACGCTTCTATTGTCTTAGATAAACTTGATATGCTTGTCATTCGATGTGGAGTTTTTCTGCGAGTTGTTTTTCTTTTCCAATTGTTTCTATTGTTTGCCAAACCAAAGGGTTTTTGTATAAACCTATCCTATTTTCAACCCCTAGAATTCGTATTTTCCATCCCCCAAAAAAGCTTCTTTGACTCAATACTTTTAACTTTGAAATAATGTAACATGAACACGTGACACCGAAAGCTAAACTGGCAGTGCACAACGGGGTCCTGGTTGACTAAATACACTCATTCGAACAACTTACGTACATTCTTCTGAGGGATCGCATTACGACTACATTCAGTCTTCTCCTATTCTTGTGTTGTCATCTCTATGCTTTACATTTATTTGTATAAATCTTTTCAAATATTGATATTTTATTTGTTAAACTCATTAAGTATTATTTTTTTTAAATTAAGGACAACATGTCAATTTGCATCACTACATAAAAAAAATAGTTGCACTGGTTCACGTTACACTAGATTTTTTAGGGGAAAAATATATATATAAATCAGAAAATAAAAATAATTAAGAAACTACATTTGTGTTTCTATAATAATCTGTAAAAAAATATTAAACATACTGAAAAAATAAAACCAGCCAAATACTCGCTACGTTATTGTTGGTGTGAGATTTTGAGAGTTATCTTTGTTTTTAATAATAATTTGTTATTCAGATGAAACTGGATCTTGTTGTTTCTGTATTTAAATAATGAAAATGTCTCGCTGAAGATTAATAGTTAAGTCCGTATCCTGTGAAGCCTTCAGGAGTATATACGGTATTGTAAGAAATTTTCCGTCTTATTTAACTAACTAACTAACTAACTAACCATCACGCCGCTTCCCCGCAGGGGTAGGCAGAGAGAATAGAGCGCCACACCACTTTGTCCTTGCAAACATTCTTCGCCTCTTCCACGTTCATGCATCTCCTCATACATACCCGCCGATTGTTACGACTCCTAACCTGACCACTTTCAAGTATTTGGCATACCTGATCGTGCCATGTTTTTCTCGGTCTTCCTCTGCTTCTTTTCCCGCTAACATTCGCCTCATAAATTTGTTTTACCGTTCTTTCCTCACTCATTCGTTCTACATGTCCAAACCATCTCAACACACCTTTCTTAATTTTATCGATAATGCTTATCTCAGCTTTGCATTCCTTCCTTATTTCACTATTCGCACATCTATCATACATCGTTTTGTCGCACATTCTTCTGAGAGATCGCATTTCGACTGCATTCAGTCTACTTTCATCCTTCTTTTGCCAACTCCATGTTTCACTTCCATACATTAGAGTTGGAACCAGGACTCCGTTGTGCACTGCCAGTTTAGCTTCCGCTGATAGGTTTTTATTTGCTATAACTGATTTACCAAGGGATGATTTATTTTTTCTGTCATTCAAATATCTGTCACTTTACTCCGGTGGTATTTTGAAAAGTAATGATTTTTTAAAACTAATATAATAATTTATTTAAATAAAAGTTTCTGATAACTTTAGAAATTGATTCAGCAGTCACTTTTTGGCAATACCTATGTATTTTTAGATAAAGTTTTACTAGTACAAACCACTTTTTCTAAAAATATATTCTGACATGTGTTTTGATGCATTCCGCATTATGGTATGTTCAAACACCAGATATATTGATGTTATGTTTTCTAATACGGTGTTTGAAAATGATGCATTAAAAATGTAAAACGACTCATAAAAAATATATACTGCATATTTATATTATGAATATTTCGATAATTTAATACTCGTATGTAAATGCATTTACGTAACCATTCGTTTAACCAAAATCCGCGTTGACTACTGAAAACTCGTATTGCCTCTACTATTTATTGTTTATTATATAGTCTATGTGATTTTCGTTTTAAAAAGAGTTTATTCTTTTTAAATTGACTGAAAATAAATCCTGAAATTTTTATAAATTTCATACTGCACTTTCGAACTCAAGGCAGCCTTATGAAAGGCTTTGTGAACTTTCATTGAACGAGGATTTAATCTTTTAATTAGGCTTTTACGTTATACGTGACTCAATGGACCGAGCTTTCCCGCAGCTGTTCGAGTTTTGCTGTAAAAATAATCACTACCAATTTCGGTGTTTTTTTTTTCAATTACGTTTTCATCATATGACTTCATGTACTGACCATAAAAAGAAATTAAATAAGATTTGTGAAATCATCACAAAAGTTTGTTAAAAATAGTGTTATTTACCAAGTAAAATTTCAATTTAAAATAAATGTTAATTCAATAATATCTTGATATTAAAACGTTGAATATTTTTTATTGATTCGGCATCAACTTTGTGAAATGACATGTTGATTATTAAAAAAAAATAGTACTTAATTTAACAAGACTACAATTTATTTTATTACACACCGTTAGTTTTGAAACCTACAGATTTTTTTCATCTACAGGTGAAAAATAAAACTACACAACGAGCAAAAATAAAATATTTAGGTTTGTTAAGAGGTAGGTAGGGTAATAAATAGAGGAGGGAGGGGCTAAAAAACGGGACTTTTTTTAAAAAGAAACATAGATGAAAATATCTGAAGTTTTTGAAATTAGATGTGTAATGAAATAAAACTCGTTAAGTGGTATTATACATATGTTTAATGGAAAAAAATATAACGTTAAAAAGTAAATCATAATAAATCTTGTTTGTTAACTTCTGTGTTTTGTATTTTGGTATATTTATGATGATAGAATGTGTTTAAATAAGATGAAATGAAAAAAAAAAGGTTTTCATGTTCTCAAACGCAAATATTTGAATTTATGCTGGAAAATGTTATGTTAGTCTTTTTTCTTTGTATCAAACAAGTCTTTATTTAAAAAAAATCGTTGAAAACTAAATGATAATAAATCTTGTTACTTAATTTTTGTGTTTTGCATTTTTGTGCATTTATGATGATAAAATGTGTTTAAATTTGTTGAAATGAAATTCAAATACATACTTTCAAGTTCTCAAACGCAAGTGTTTCAAAATTCCGCTGAAAATTCTAATGTTTGTCTTTTTTCTTTTTTTCAGGCGTGCAATCTGACGTGTGCCGAGTGTAAACACAATGTGCTCTCGGATTACAGCAAGAAGTATGTTCAGGATTCTGGCTGACTTTACATCCCTTGCCGCATTTCTACCAGGACAACATATTCAGGGGGGAGGTTTACAGGCCTCACCGCGAACATAGCTCAAAAGGGGTACATTCAAAATTTAAAACCACAGCATTGTTGTATTTGCAGTTAGATGAGTAAAGAATGAAACGTGAAAAAGCTTGCATCTTTTAAATGGATTTTTATAAATTAGAAAATGTTTAAGTTGATCGTGTGGTGGCTTTGACACATTGAAGATACGCTTGTGTGGAAAAGTAAAGAGGATATTAAACTGCTCGACAGGGGTCGGAGGGGTGAGGAGGGCAAATAAAGAAAACGCATTAGGGGAGTAAGGAATAAGGGAGGAAATAAGGTTCCCGTCGGAGGCTTCCAGGAAGAGATTGTAAAGGAACACCTGCCGCGCTTATACAAACTGGCGTCTGCACTATGATTGATCGCCAAGTGGTCCATTGAGAATCTGGAGAGTTAGATTATTACGGGCCGTATACATGGGCCACAGAAGTGGCAAAATGTGGCATTTCTCAAGAATGTGAGTTTACTTAAAATATACCTGCAAGGAATTATATCAAGTGTAGTCGAAACGCGTTAAACTCCTGTGACTGACATTCGAAATAAGTTAATTCAAAGTGATATCGCGAAATTGACTGAAAAGATCGAAACCTTTTAAAAAATCACAAATAAAAAACTAAATAAAATAAGTTTCTAAATCATCGGTAGACTATTTATTGGAATTGGTTAAAAGAACACAAATTTTTAAACAATTGTTTTATTTTTATTGTATGAATAGTTAAGAATTGAACGAATATTGAATTGAAGTAACCATCTCGCTGTTTATTATTTTCTCAGTAAAAAATATTTTTAAATGTAAATACATTTATTGTTTAGAGAAAAAAAACGATATTCTCTATTATATGAGATATATGATAATGTAAGTGTATATATTTCTAAAATTTCTATAATCGAACAATAATAAAATAATGTATGCTTTTATTAATTTTGTTATTTTGCATCAGTTTCTTAGGGCCTAGAATAAGTGTTTTGATAAAAATTAAATATATCAAGAGTGTATTTTAAGAGGAGACAAAATTAAGTTTCTCGCAGCATTTCACATTTAATTAGTCTCGCAGTATAGGTTTATTAAAATATTTTTGTTCAACACGTTTCGAAAGCTTTCAATTAATTTTGTACTCAATTTCCTCAAAGTGTCGCTCCCAGATGCTGTGAACCGGAGGACCCGGGAGACTTAATTACAAACGAAAATCTTCTTCATCTCGAATTCTCATTATGAAGGCTCTGAAAGATTAGACCGTAGTTTCCCCACACAGCTTCCGACAAAGAAATCCCGCGCGTAAATACCTCTCAACCTTTCCGCTTCTTTTCCCCGTCTGATTCTACTTGATCCGTGTAATAAGGTGAAAAATTTGAGGCGGACTGTTTCAGTATCTTCTTTCGTTTCCGTTTCGGGAATCTGGCCCAGCGTGAACCCGCCCTTAAGGAACAAAAAATCACATTTATCACAACGCGTGGAATCCGCCCCGTTATAATTTTATAGCGCCGGATTAAGGGAGCCACATAGCAGCTTAATAATTTGTCTAGCTCCTGGCTTAGCAAAGGGCAAACGGCGATACAAAAGCGGTCGGTAATGCTGGAATAATTCATTCGCGATTGTTTTGCAATGCCGAAATAGCTAGAAACTCGGCACGGCATTGAATACGGCAAATTCCGTAAAACCGGTCTGGCCTTTTAATATTACCCACTTTTGGCCGAAAGGAGAGCATTATATCTGGCGTCAATCAATCTCCCGAACGTCAAACAACATTTTTGTTACGTTTTCCTTTTGTGTCGGAACAAAAACTTATCTTTTTCCCCAGTAAATATTTTCCTCAAGGCATATTTTCTCAACACACTTTCAAACTGTTTAAAAACACCTATTCGAGTGTAAAATCATTAATTTTTTCAACTTTGCAGTAAAAAAGCGCTAATGAAATCCAAAACTTGACGTTTTTTTATCGTTAAGAAGTGATCGAAGAAAACTTTTTGTATACAATTGAAGGCTGCGTAAATATATAAAATATTTAAGGATTTCAAGGAACCAATATATACGCTTACATTGTCAAATATTCACAATTTATTTGTATAGTAAAATCATAATTTTCCTTAAGAATTTGTAAATTTAACGCGTTCATATGCGTTCAAACAAAAGCTTTGTAATTATTGTATGTATGTGGCGTTTGTTGTTGTTCAATATAATCACTAAGCAATAATTTATTCGTAACGAATTAGAATTTAATCTAAAATCCTAAATTGTATATAAATTACCATTTAGTTTTCCACTGTAATAAGCTAAGAATTATTTCTTATATTTACTTTTAACAGTTCGAAGCTCTCTGCAAAGAAGCTCATCGTTCGGAAAAACGGGTTAAATAATAAGTAGACTAGAATAATCACTATTTATTAGGAATACATAATCATTATTATACTAAATTAATTAGGTAAACTATAATGTCTATGAAAACGTACCATTTATTATACGACTGTATAGTAGTACTGTAAATACTTGTTAGAAAACTATTCGATATTACATATTACGATATTTTATTTTTCTTACCGTTAATGTTCATAAATATATAGTTAGAAGAATTTGTTTTGAATATTGTTGTGTGTTCTAGAAAATTTAATACGTTTTTTGAATATTTAAGAAACGAGATATCTATTTAAAATTTAAGTAATTTTAATGAAACGTAAGCAATTTAAGGGTAATCTGTCTCACATTTAGCGTAAGTAATACATAATTATAAGTATTTTTAATCAAGGTGCGTAATTATCTCAATATGTATTTGAATTATTTTTAATTTTGAACACTTATCGGTGTAGTTAAATTGTGATTTTTATTGGTATCAACTTCTTGTTTGGGACCAAATCCGATTTCATTCTACAACTTAAATCAAACCTCAAAAGTAATAATAAATATTCTAATCCATCTCTTCCAATACGTACGAACTGTGAACGCTTATAAATAGGAACCTTATAAATGTAATGAAGTCTGTGCCTAAATCTTCGCTTAATGTAATGAAATAAGGATTTAAGTGTCTTTAAGGTTGTCAAAGAGTCCACCGAGTTTGAATGAATCACCTGATTGCCAGGACAACGCGACAAAAAAGGGTGAAAGCCGATTTACCCTATTCGAAGATGCCTAACGGAACCACCCCCTTTTTGGCCAATTACAGCTCTTTCCCCCCCTCCTACTTGACCCAAGACGAATACATGGCCTTGCAAGGTCCAGGGAACGGGACAAGTCAGGATTTGAACCTAACCCTGGGAGCGTACAACGACAGCTATTCTTTAAACCAGACGCTTTTGGTCTTCAATACCTGGTACCCTAGTGGATATTCGCTGTTTCATATCATCATAGCCTCGTTCATAGTGACCATCCTGATGATAATGGTGGTTGTCGGCAACATGTTGGTGATCATCGCCATCGCCACCGAGAAAGCGCTGAAGAACATCCAGAACTGGTTCATAGCGTCGCTCGCGGTGTCAGACTTCTTCCTTGGTCTAGTGATAATGCCGTTCTCTTTGGCCAATGAGCTGATGGGCTACTGGATATTCGGGTACTGGTGGTGTGAAATATACTCCGCCATGGATGTGCTCCTGTCCACAGCCAGCATCATGAACCTCTGTCTCATCTCTTTGGACAGGTACTGGAGCATCACGCAGGTACGAAAATATTTCAAATTATATAAATCATAGTTTTTTGTTAATTTTTGTAATTGTTTGTTTTTTGTTGTTGTTTATTTTTGTTTCGTTTTATTATTGGTTTATTTCTTGTTTTGTTTCGTTTTTTGTTGTTTATTGTTTGGTTCTTTTTACTGTTTTATTTTTTATTTTGTTTTGTTATTTGTTGTTTTTTTTTGTTCCGTTTTTTAAACTGTTTTTTTTCTTGTTTTGTTTTGGTATTTGTTGTTTTTTCTATTTTTTGTTTTTTGTTTTTTTTGTTTGTATTTTTGGTTGTTTTTTTCTTTTCTTCTTTCTGTTATGTTCAATAGATGGCGCTGCTATTATCACAGCTGTATAAAAATGCATGCATGAATTACTTTAGGAGATTTATTACATTTAACAATTGAATATAACTAACAAACCATCACACCACTTCCCCGCAAGGGTAGATGAACATCACACCTGTATTTGCACACAATCTTTGCCTTTTCCACATTCATACAATATACGTGTCGATAACGACTCTTTTTTTTCAAAACCATATAATTATTTCGAAGAAAAACTTATTTTTACAATGCAAAAACTGTGTATTGAGAAAAAAATGTATTACGTAAAATGTTACCTGGATTTAGAGAAAATTAAGTTGCTACGTTTTGAGCTAAGATGTGAAATAAATTCGTTACTGACATCGATACACTGTAAAAAGATGCTTGTTTTTTAAAAAAAAATCAAATTGTAAACTTCCGGAAGATGTAACAGATAATTTTTCAATCCATTTAGCAGAGTGTTGCCAGATAACAAGATTATATAAAAAAAGCACTTAAGAGGGATGTTTTCTTCTTTTCCTTGCAACACTCGTTTCTAGTAATATTTGGTAAAAAGCCAAAAGTCGAAAGAAACTGATGAATTGGCTGTACTCTTGGATTCCCTTGTTGATACTACAATGTAAAAAAGCCCCTAAAAGAGACGCCTGAATTTTTTTATGTCAAAACCAATATTTAAACTAGTCAAGATCATGCACAGAAAACTAACAAACCAACTATCACGGCGCTTCTCCACACAGTAGGCAGAGAGGATAAAACGCCACACCAATTTATCTTTGCAATCGATTTCGCATCTTTTACATTCATGCATCTTTATACATACACGCCGATTATTACGACTCCTGACCTGAACACGTCCAAGTATACGAAATACTCGATAATGTTAAGTTTTCTTCGGTCTTTCTCTGCTTCCATCACCAGCCACATTCGCCTAATAAATTTGTATAACTGTTTTTTGTTCACTCATTTGATTAAAATGCGCAAACCATTTCAACACACCTTTCTTACTTGTATTTTAAAAAATGTATACAAATTCAAAAATTTGATCGAAACGTTAATACTAGTATCGTATTAGTAAAATGGTACATGATGTTTTTTTTCTATGACAGGTCATAAGCCCTGAAAATATTCAGACCCTTTTCACCGTCACGTTTGTTGAGATGTAAAATTGTAAGTGTTTAACTGAACAAGTATATGGCAATACTTAAAATGTTTGTACATATATTATATGATCACTTAAACCCGCCAATACAATGTCGTAAGCACTATACAAACCTAGCTTTTCATGTTCAATCTAAATAAATAATTCAGATTTGTTGATATTATAATTCAATTTCTTTTGTTTATTCTAATTCACCATCAAACCACGACCTCAATACAGGTTATATATACCATTAATAATACATGAGACAGACTCTGGCATGTAAATTATAAATATATATTTTAAAAAATTCTAAGAATAGAGAAGAAGGAATATGTTAAGTAAAAAAAAACAACATATCGCTCACTCTTTTCAAGAACGTCATAAATCAAAAATCGACAATTTTCAGTTGTGCATGTTTTCGGAATGCCCAGAAAATGTACTATATCCCAGCGAAAGAGGCATATTTTTAACTTAATATTTACCCGTTACAGGGCAGAAGTATTGTTTTTTGCATTTTGAAGAAAATGTTTTGCTGAATTATTTTTTTATACATACTAAATATTTTTCAAATGGAGAAAAAACTTTCAGGTTTAACCCAAAAAAATCTGTTGCACAGTAAAAAGTTCAATAAGTGGCTTGATATTTATTTTTAATACATTTTATTATATATTTAAACTTAAAAAAAGATCTCCTGAAAAATGAATTTTGTATTTTGAAGAAAAGGTATTGTTGAATTATTTTTTTATACATACTAAATATTTTTCAAATGGAGAAAAAATTTTCAGGTTTGACCAAAAAAAATCTGTTGCACAGTAAAAAGTTCAATAAGTGGCTTGATATTTATTTTTAATACATTTTATTATATTTTTAAACTTAAAAAACGATCTCCTGAAAAATAATTTTTTTATTATTATTTATGACGTTGTTGAAAGGAGTGAGCTATATAAGTATATCGTAATTGTACAGGAGAAAGTGACCAACTAACAAAACGTTAAATGTTCAGGAAGGCCATTTAAGTCACTTTTGCTTGGTAAGAAAATAAACATCAATGCTGTTAGTAATTTTTAATAAGTAAATATATTATACTTCCAAGTTAAAAATCGTCTGGAATTTTATCCGGGCAATATCTAGCTAGTAAGATATCAAGTAGTCAATAGAGTGTACGTATGAAATGTGTGCTTTCTATTTTCTTTATATTTCATGTAGCCAGACTGAGCTACATCAACAGACTTATAATAAAACTTTTGTTTAATGTAAACCATAACGTGATTAAGTGTTTGTATCAAAGTTGAAAGTAATATTTTCAAAAACATTTGGCAATTGATGTTTTCATATACTATAAATAAAATGTGCTGAAAACTTGTAGGAGGTGGGCCAATATTCACGGAGCTTTGACTATTTTAACTTCAGCTTTCTTTGTAAAATACCAGTTTTAAAAAATTATATATTTTTTCCTTTTCTCTTCTTCTCTGTAAAGATCAATACGATCTGTCAGTGCTACCGCCTGTTCCTCTTGGGATAACGACTGCCAGATTTCTCTCCACTTTTTCAAGGATTTGCCTGGAAGTCTTCGTCCTTCGGGGTTTCCTTGAAGGACGATAGGCGGAAGTGTATGTTCCGATATCCGTTAAAAATATAAATAACGAGAAAAGGCGGTTATTAAAAAAATGTTACTAAATATTGATGCGGCACCAATCGTCACACAATCACACAAGGCCAATAATTTTTTTATCACATTTTTGAAATCTCAACAAAGATGAAGAAGAATATGGAAGGATGGTAAAATGATCATTTTTAACATGTGTAACATTTACCATTCTAACCATGATTATCACAACCACACTACTCAAATTTTGGTCATACATATATGATCAATCTCATGAGATTCCGTAAATAAGTTCACAAGAGCCATCTATGATTGGGTTAAAAATGATTTTATTTAACAAAGACCCTTTTATTTGAATGCAAAATATGAACTCGGTTTATTTTACTTCAATAATAAATGAATGTGGATCCCTTCAAAATAACAATAGTCACAATGGATTTAATATCTTAAATTAATCAAGATTTGTCACATAGCTCATTTATTTGTCTTATTCGACTTGTCATAGTTTCTAAATAAAACACCACTAAATCTGATTGATCTTAAAGTCCTTTTGCCTCATAAATTTTTGTCAACTGCATACCTTCTTTCCAATTTAAATCTTTATTTAAAAAAATTGACATACCTACGCCAAATGAGGGACATTTTTTGATGACATCTCATCACATTCATTTAAATGTATCTAGATTGAGATAAATTGAATTAAAAAGTACAGCAGACTGATGGATAGAGTGCTTTTTATTAAAAGTTATGACATTTCATTTCTAAACGATTTCCTTAAAAAAACATTGAAAAAAATTCGCAGCTCATTCAAATTCCTCGTCCGCTTTTGGTCAAGTGAATATAATCAAATTTGAAAACATTATCTTCATTTTGATAAGCCGTCGGCGGCCATTTTGTTTTGCTATCTGTAAAAATTAAATTAGCGACGCAGTCTGCCGCTGTCCTTTGAAAAGGGGAAATAATGAAACGAAAAATGACACGGAATTGTACCTTTCTTCGCCTGGAAAACTTTTAATTATTCGCGGTCATAGTATGAAACGAAAAGTTCTTGCTCAAAGGGTAGGGTAGCTACCCCTTGCTTTATCGAGAGACAAAAAATAGACTTGTAATTTATGAAAAATAGTTCCGACAACACCTGATCGCATCCAATCTTGGCCGTTTATTATTTGGCAGTGATCAATCCTACGTACTAGATTCCCGGATATGAAAAACCTAATACACCCGACTTTATTTTACGCGTTAAAAAAATTATCACGTAAAAGAATGAGTTTAAAAAAATATATAAAATTAAACAACTTTTTTTAACCGCTTTCTATTATAAGTACACTTTAACCCACCGGTTACAACAAGAACTTTGTCATCATCAGGGTTTATTAAATTCTAAAACAAAGAACATTAAAATAATCATAATTAATTACACTCCCCTACTAAAAACTAAATCCTAAAAAATACTTTAGTTTAGTTTTTGGTAAGGGAATGTAATGTGAGTATTTTAATGTTTTAGAAATTAATAAACCCTGATGATGACAAGGTCCTTTTTGAAACCGGTAGGTTAAGGTGTACTTATATAAAAAAGTGATTAAAATAAAGTTGTTAAATTTTATAAAGTTTATAAAAAGTGCCACAAAGTATTTGCGAAAAACATTCAAGAAATAAAATTAAAAAAATTACTGGCTGACCATCACGCCGATTCTCATCAGCGGTAGGTAGATATAATAGAATGCCACACCAATCTGTCTTAGTATACAATCTTCACCTGTTTCACGTTCATGCTTTTTCCTACATACCCGCATACAGACACACATACACATGGTAAAGGTATTATTGTGTTTACAACATTTTGAGCGTGTTCAGATACTTGTTCTCAAATCTGAGTTTTCTCCACTGAACAAAAATGAAGAAGAATATGGAAGTCTGGGTATTTACGGGCTAACAACCTGTCATAGGCTTTTCGTTGGTCACTTTATACACGTTAAGCACACAAAAATTTTTGGAACTACTAGATATTTGATCTCATGACACAGTATATATGAGTTCAGATCATAGGAATTTTCACTAGAGACATCTATTGGTGAGTTAAATAAGCTTTTTTATTGAACAGAAACACTTTTATTTTATATCAGTTCCGAATCCAGGATTATAATCACATACATGAGAAACGCCAGAGAATTTAGCTTATAATTTGACCAGATAATTTATTTACAACATTTTGAGCCCCGTAAATGCCCAGACTTCAATTTTCTTCTTCATCTTTGTTAGTGTCAAAAAATAATACGAAAAATAACTCCTGTAATAGGAGATCATCCAGATTTTAGTTTTTGGATGCACTTAAAATGTTGTAGTTATTTTTATATTATGACTTCCATGCAACACTGTCTCGTTTAGCGTTATAATTTATTGAAACCCATCCCTAGCGTTAAGCGAAGTCTTTATTTATCATTACCGTAAATTCTTAATTGTGTTTAATTTGTTGGATGATTTTTCTACTTCAATGAAATAATAATATCGCTGAAAAACGGGACTAAAAGGGAATGGCAGGCATTTAAAGTTTGCAAAGAGTTACAATAACGAAGTACCCACCGTTGTGTTTGGTTTGTATTGTATAATAAAACAGGGAGTTTGTTCCCAACAATATTATATGGAAATAATGACGCCTGCAAGCAAAACACTTTTTTCCTTACATTCAGCGGAAACACAACGATTAATGGAAGGGGGATGAAAAACCTTTTGTTTTGAATAGAAAATGTTAAATAATGCAAATAAACAGAGTAATATGCATTTAAAATAATTTTTATTTAACAACAACATTTTAAGTGTGTCCAAATTCTTGTTCACAAATCTGGAGTATCTCCGATTACAGGAGTTAACTACTATAATGGAGAATGTTGTTACAAAGTTATCCGGTCAAATTATAATCTAAAATAATAAAAATTAAAAGGATATTATCTGGCGTTTCTCGTGTATGTGATTGAAATCCAGAATTCAGACCTCACATACAAACATAAGAGTTTCTGCTCAATTAAAAAGTATCTTCATCTCACTAATAGATGTTTCTCGTGAAAATTCTAGTGATTCCTGTACAATGTTACGAAATTGGATATGATATAATAGATTTATATTATCCACTGACACTTCGTGATGGAATTGCATTTTTAATATATTATTAGATTAAAACCAATATTTTTAACTTTTCCACTTTATTTTTATTTGACCAGCGACCGGGTTTCGTCGTTACAGACATCATCAGACCAGTCTGATGATGTCTGTAATGACGAAACCCGGTCGCTGGTCAAATAAAAATAAAGTGGAAAAGCTAAAAATATTGGTTTTAATATAATAATATATTACGGATATGATATGAAAAAAAATTACATGAAAAATAACTTTTACTTAATTTTACGATTTTTTACCAGTCAATTATGTATCAATATAATAATATAAACAGAGAGTAGGAAAAAATATTTAAAAATAATCATATCACTCACAAGCATAAACAATGAGTGTGAGTCCCTCTCCAAGCACAAGAGCTAAGTCTTTTATTGGAGATTTATGATTGTCAAATGTAGAAATGTCTAGCAAATTAATTACATTTTAAAATGTTCTAGCTGTTTTATTTCGTCCACCTCGGTAGTGTAATTGTCAGCACGCTCGGCTGCCGTGCTGGAGGTCTAGGGCTCGATTCCCAGTGGGGGGGTCAAATAAATAAAAGTGATTTTTCACTCTAATATTTAATCAATATTACCCTGGACTGATATCTGAAGCGGAGGGCTAATCACCTTTCCTTCATGTGTTAACGATCAAGATAACACTGCGTGTACATGATGCAGTGCCCTATGCACCATTGGGTGCGGATAAGGTTTAGAAGTTTTTAATTAGTAAAAAAAAAATGTTTGGCAATTTTAAATAAACTTCATGGAAAGGTTTAAGTGTCCAGTTAAGCTGTCTAGTTCGGGCTACGACCGCCAGGCGCCGCCTTATTTATTAAAAATGGTGGGAAAACATAAAACATCCGTTAGGGGTGCTAATTTATGATGGTTTCGTGTAGAAATGTAACGCCATCTAGCGTCGGCGTCTGCGGTTAGTGCATTCCATGTTCCAGCGGAGAGAAATTTTTGTTTATTTTTCATTTCTGTTTTTAGAAACTTGTACAATTTATCAGCTTAAGTGATGCAGCGGCAAGTCTGCCCTATCTTCTAGCAGACATAAAATAAAAACATTTTTTTTATTTAAAAATGAAACAATTCGGTCACTCCTTTCAACAACGTCATATATAAAAAAACTTGATTTTTCAGGAGATCGTTTTTTTAACTTAAAAAATATAATACAATGTATTAAAAATAACTATCAAGCTACTTATTGAACTTTTCACTGTGCAACACATCTTTTAAGGTAAAACCTGAATGCTTTTTCTCCGATTGAAAAATATTAAGTTTAATTAAAAAAATAATAAAATTTTACCTTTTCTTCAAAATGAAAAACAACACTTTTTGCCCTGTAGCGATTAATATTAAGTTAAATATATCTTTGGATATAGTACATTTTCTGGGCATTCCGAAAACATGCGAATGCCCAGACTTTTATATTCTTCTTCGTTTATGTTGATGTTGATGTCGAAAATGTAAATTAATATTATAGTTTATTTATTTGTTGAACTTATTTACTTATAAAAATCTTATGATAGTTATGTTTAAGAATTAGTACATAAACCCTGAGGATGACAAGGTTCATGTCAAAACCGGTTGGAAAAAGTGTACCAATAAAAAGTGGTTAAAACAAAATTGTTTTATTTTATATTGTTTATAAAATGTGCCACAAAGTATCTGCGAAAAACATTTAAGAAACTTATACTAGTTGCTTGTGTGCCTCTTAAAAAAAGAGACTAATCTCTTTGTTTGGAGAGGGACTAACACTTCATATTTATTCATTTTTCTTAATATATATATTTTTTTATGTGTTTACTTGTTGAAATGTATGAAAGGAATTTAAAAAAAAAGTTTTTTAAGGCTTAATTTTTTTAAATAACTGTGGAAAGGTTAATTTTTATTTATTTCTTAAGGATAAATATTTCTAATATTAATATTTGTTTTTTTTTTTGGAGTCATTTACCTTGTTCCAGTCTTGTTAACCTTAATTCCATGTCCCAAAATGAGAAATAGAAATTACTCATCGGGAATATTATATATATATATATATATATATATATATATATATATATATATATATATATATATATATATATATATATATATATATATATATATATATATATATATATATATATATATATATATATATATATATATATATATATATATATATATATATATATATATATATATCTATATCACTTATGTATGTATTTTTTTTAAATAAATAAATAAATAATTTAAAAAATAGAAATATAGATGTTTTTTAAGGCAATTTCTTCATTGTCATCATCATCTTCTAAAGGCAGCGCCTTGTTGTGTTAGCCACTTGTCTCTGTCAGTCGCCATCCTCTTGAGCTGCGAATAGGAGGAGACGTCCATGAGCCGCTTCAAATCCTGGAAGTATGAAGTTCTTGGGCGGCCTCTTGTTCGTTTTCCCAAGATTCTTCCTTCGAAGATGTTGCTAAGGAAGGTGCTATGTCTAATTGAGTGCCCTATTAGCTTGGCCTTCCTCTTCAAAATATGATTTATAAGCTCTCTTCTTTCTTTTACGTCCTGCAACACCTTTTCGTTGGACTTCCTTACGACCCATGATTTTTTGGTCATCTTCCTCCAAACCTACATCTCAAATGCTTCATTGTAACTAGCCATTAAAATACCTTCGTGAAACGTGTAAATTTTTTTCTTCACATTTTCACCTTCCTATTTTGCATGTTTTATCGTACTGTTCTTTTATACGGAGTCCGACCCGTATAACTTCAGTGGCATGCAGAATTGCAGTATTTTTATTCCTCTGAAATAATAATTAATACCCGTGGGGTTTAACTGGCTCGAGGGGGTGTGGTGCAAGTATGCGCCCTTACCACGACTTGCGGTTGAAACATGTAGATTTTCCATGCACCGTTCTCTCCCCATTATGGTACTTAGTTATTCTGCAATGGTGTCGTGGAACGAAATGCTAAACAAGAAAATTAAGAGCACTAGCACTTTATGGACAGTCGATTAGAAATTAAAATAGAGAGTGGCAATTAGATTATGGACTTCTGCTTTTAATATTCAAGCATCAAATTTTATGAAATTACACTAGGACGCCTTTAGGGACGGACATGTATATCTCTGAAGATGACAAGGTTCATGGATGGACATGTTAATATCCTAACTTATTTTATTCTATTTTCATTTTTATTTTATTTTCTTTATTTAATATAGTTACATTTTTAAGTACAACATAATACAATTTCTAAACATTTATACATATGGCAAACTTATAATTTTGTACATACTATATGCTTTATTTAAAAAAGTAAGATGCTCAATTATTTTGTATTAAATATTTTATATCGAATTATTTTTTTTAACTAACTAACTAACCAACCATCACGCCGCATCTTGCGGGGGTAGACAGAGAGAATAGAATGCCACACCACCCTGTTTTCCACTCTGCATTTCATTTCTTGTTATATCGTTCACTCCTTTCAAGAACGTCATAAATCAAAAAAACTAGATTTTTCAGGAGAACGTTTTTAAAGTTAAAAATATAATACAATGTTTTAAAAATAAATATCAAGCCACTTGTTGAACTTTTTATTGTGCAATAGATCTTTTTAGGTAAAACCTGAGGGTTTTTTCTCCATTTGAAAAATATTTAGTTGATAAAAAAAATAATTAAAAATACCTTTTCTTCAAAATGCAAAAACAACACTTTCTACCATGTAGCGGGTAAATATTAAGTTAAAAATATACCTCTAGTACATTTTCTGAGCATACAGAAAACATGCACATATGACGTTCTTGAAAGGAGTTAGCGATATGTATGTAATATGTTTTGAAAAAAAAAAATATATATATATATATAAAACAAAATAATAATAAATAAAATAAAACCAAACGAATCAGAATATTTCACGAAGAATCTGTCTGCACATTTACTCTTCACATCAGACACCAAATTTTCCCGATGCGAGTTATGTCTACCAAGATTCATACATCACCAACAAATGGGCGATTTTGTCCAGTTTGGGAAGCAGCGATATAACACATCATTGTAGCATATTTCCTTTTGTCCTGCGACTCCATTCAGAGCGTCCTAGCTGTGACATTAACGGAAATTTAATATATAATGTGAATCGTTCCAACTACAGAAGATGATCAACCGGAAATGTAAACAATGCACAGATCATTTGTCATACAATTGACACTATCCCTGACTATGATGGATGGCGTTTCGACGGACAATCTTTAACCTTTGATAAATGGACGTTACGAATTGAGAACAAAAACCAGTTGGGAACGAAATAACGATACTCAAGGTTCTCAACATAAGAAATAAATGCATCAACAACAAAAAAAAAAAACCTATTATTTTTTGACATCTCATCAATGATCAAAGATGAAGAAAAATATGAAAGTCTGGGTATTTACGGGGCTGACGACCGTCATAGGCTGGTTTAAGTGAACTTAACCTCACCTAACCTAACTTAACCTGGATATCGATTCCATAGTGTAGTCAAACGTCGAAATAAAGATGATAATAAAAATAATCATAATTTTATTCTGGCTTGATGGGCAATGCCTAAATGAACTAATTAAGTGATCACTTAAACCAGCCTATGACGGTCGTCAGCCCCGCAAATACCCAGACTTCCATATTCTTCTTCATCTTTGATATTCGATGAGATGGACACATGGACACATTCAAAATGTTGTAAAAAAACCTTAGTGATATAGCGAAAACCTGCATTTTTCATTTTTATTATACTCTGTATATTAACTAAAATATTCTGTAAGACCAAAAAAGACTGGTGGTTTCAAAAGTCTATATCATTGGAGGGCATATATAACTAATTATATGGACGTAAAGGAAGGTAGGTTGGTAGGAGTATGTCCGGATAGAAGAGTAAGGCGTTTCATCCTCTCTGTCTACCCGATACGATAAGATTTAGGTTAACTTGGTGTGATCAAGTACTTTAAATTTTGGGTGAAATATTTGGGCGTAGTCAAATTAGGAGTCGGAACGATCAGCGTATATGTACGAGGAGTTGCATGAATGTAAAAGAGGCGAAGATTGTTTTACAAATGCAGTAGTGTAGCGTTGTATTCTCTCTGCCTACCCCTGAAAAGAAGCAATGTAATATTTTATTAATTAGTTCATTTGTGTCGCCTACTTTCAAAATCCACCAGATCCAATTTTTATGTGATTTTAAAATAAATACTCTATCGGAATGCCAATGGTGGGTTAAATTGTTTAAAATATTTATATACTTGAAAACCCTGCTAAAAATACTTAAAAACAGCGTTTTATTTCAAATTCTACTATATTCATGAAACTTGCTTTCTGACTCATAGGTAAAAAATTGAGATGACGTTTTGTGTCTCGTGTTTTTTTGTAAATACTGAATAATTTTCTAAAAAAATCCTCTGTTTTAAAATATTTTATCTAAAGATAGACAAATCTTTTAAACACAAATAATACCCAGAGAATTTCAATTTTTTTTGTTAAACCAACTTACATAGATCTGGCGGATTTTGAAAGTAGGCGACACATTTAGGCATTGCCCGTCATTCCACGTTTACTAGACTATGCATTTAGGCATTGCCCGTCATTTATTTTTACGTTTACTACACTGTGGAATCGATATCCAGGTTAGGTTAAGTTAGGTTAAGTTAGGTTAAGTTAGGTTAGGTGAGGTTAAGTTAAGCTAAGTTAATAATAACTTCATCTCGGCTTATCTCTTAAGGTTAAGAGAAAGAATGGAGATAGATCGATGACTTGAGTAAGCTCTGTTTAAATCAGTTAATATAAATCAGGAATTATTTATTACTCTTATTTCAAGCTTATCTTAACCATCTCCATTCCAAATCGTGTTACTCCCTGAATAATGTTGATAAACTTAAGCGATAAATTGTAACTAACTTCAGTGTAAACTGAGAGTAGAAATGGCTTAGGCGCCACGTATTTTCATTGATGGCATATTTTATAAGTCGCTCGACATACTTTTGCCTCTATGGGGTATTATTCTTTCATTTAACGTTGAATCCACACTTTTTGAATTTAACTTTTACTTAGTAAATATCACTATTTGTTAAAAATATATGTGAGCGATGTGTCACAATCGCTCACTCCTTTCAAGAACGTCATAAATAAAAAAAACTTGATTTTTCAGGAGATCGTTTTTAATGTTTAAGAATATAATAAAATGTTTTACAAATAAATATCAAGACACTTATTGAACTTTTTACTGTGCAACAGATTTTTTTAGGTAAAACCTGAAGGTTTTTTCTCCATTTGAAAAATATTCAGTATATTTAAAAAAATAATTAAGCAATACTTTTTCTTAAAAGTGCAAAAACAACAGTTTCTGCCCTGTAGCGGGTAAATATTGAGTTAAAAATATGACAAATTTGCTGAGATATAGTACATTTTCTGGGCGTTCTGAAAACATGCACAGCTGAAAATTGAAGATTATTTATTTATGACGTTCTTGAAAGAAGTGAGGGAAATATGCACCTGTGATTCCAACTCCTGACCTGACCACACCCAAGTATTTGATTGTGTTATATTTTTAAACTTTAAAAACGTTATCCTGAAAAATCAGGTTTTTTATTTGTGACGTTCTTGAAAGGAGTGAGCGATGTGTGAGAAAATGCATGAATTCCTAATGATAAAGTGGTGTGGCATTCTATTCTCTCTGTCAACCCCTGGCACGATGGTAAGTTTGTTATTTTTTATTGACCGAGATATTTTTAGCAGTGCAGTTGAGTATCAATAAAAATATTTAAACAGACAGTAAAAAAAGGGTGAGGCATTTTAAAGTGAAATGGTTCAAGTGTCCAGCTGTCGTTTGTAAATATAGATTTGTGTGGCGTTCTATTCTCTCTAATTACCTTAACTCGGGTTAGCGGCGTGACGGCTTATTTGTCAATAAGTTAGTTAAATTGTAAATAATTTTTATTAGAAATGTGTCGATGTTAGGGTCCGCTACCAGCCCACTTCCTTCCTTCCCTATACTTCGTTATGGCTATTGACATTTATGAAGAGCCCTTCTGTTCTCTTTGTTTCATATTAATTTGAAGAAGATTTCTCTGAAATTCTTCCCTTAAGCGTAATAATAATTCTTATGTTATTACTGCTACAAGAAAAGGTAATTCCTTATCCCATATCTGTTCGTGTACCACTTCACATCTTCTTTCTGGCTCCATACCAACTTATCGTCCTTGTTGACTGTTGGGATCAGCTCTCCTCGTCCTCGGTTATAGGTCCTTCTGTCATGGACAACGTCACCTAGGCCATGCATTCGAATCATATTATCTTTCTGCAGCATCTATGAAATCTTTGGTCTTCCTCTTATTGTATTTCGATTGAGATACACGGTGATTGCCTGGTTCAAAATATGATCACTAAGTGACATCAGTATTTTGTAATCATGAAATTTGCATTCAATTATTAGTATAAAATTTAATTTGATAATTTACTTTATTTCTTAAAATGCCGCATCATTTACAAATATAGTATTTTAAAATAATGGTCCCGGGTTCCATTCCCAAGGGGGGTAAAATAAATATTAGTGATTTTTTCACTGTAATATTTATTCAAAATTACCATGGACTGGTACCTGAAGCGGAGGGCTGATCACCTTTCCTTCATGTATAAACGATCAAGATAACACTGCGTTTATATGACACAGTGCCCTATGCACCATTTGGGTGCGGATAAGGGTTATATATATATATATATATATATATATATATATATATATATATATATATATATATATATATATATATATATATATATATATATATATATATATATATATATATATATATATATATATATATATATATATATATATATATATATATATATATATATATAAAATAATGCAGAAGACATCGAAACTTCTAAAAATAAAAAATATGAAATGATTTTTACTAACGAGATATTTAAATACGAGTACACCAGTTTATAATGTGATCACTTAAATAATACGATGAAAGGTCGTTAGCACTGAAAAATTAACAGAATATCTGTTGCTATATATTTATTTATTGGAAAACCAATAGAACATTGACAAAATTAACAAATTATAATATTTTCTGGCATCTTCACAAAGATGAAGAAGAATATGGAAATCTGGGCATTACGACCATCAAATGCAAAAAAATAATACTAAAAATAACTTTATAAATTGATTCGGCAGTCACTTTGTGGTAAAATCTATCCATTTTTAATTAATGTTTTTCTAAGTAAATACCACTATTTCTTAAAATCTACTGTGACACGGTGTGACTTACGGTGCTTGAAAATGATGCGAAATGCATCGAAACACGTATCACAGTAGATTTTAAGATATTGTGGTATTAACTAAGTAAAACATTAATTAAAAATGAAAAATAACTCCTTTGATTGGAGATAATCCAGATTTGTAAGTATTTGAACACACAAACAAAATGTTGTAAATTATAATATTTAAAAAAAATAAAAATAAAAATTACATGTTTTAAGTGAAAAACTTAATAAAAAATTACTGTCTTATAGATAAGTATAACTGTAGTATATAATATTATATCTAAAAATTTGTAATCGCATGGATATTTGCGCACAATGGTGCTTAGACTACTGCATCGTATAGATACCAAAGTGATTTTTTCTTCTTTCTACATCTTCATTTAAATCGTGATACCACACGGGCGTAGGTAAAGGAAACGCGTCAGAAAAAATATGAGAGAAATAAAAAGTTCCTTTAGTCTCAAGTGCTATTGTGATAATACTATCTACAATATAAGCCTTGTTTTTAAAGGCCAGTTTTGACTAGTCTTTCCATAGAAAAGATAAAACGAATGAACTTGGAATTCTGAGCATATCGCTCACTCCTTTCAAGAAGGTCATAAATAAAAAAACCTGATTTTTTAGGAGAACGTTTTCAATTTTTTTAAATATAATACAATGTTTTAAAAATAAATATCAAGCCACTTACCAAACTTTTTACTGTGCAACAGTCTTTTTAAGGAAAACCTGAAGATTTTTTGCACCATTTGAAAAATATTTTGTTTATTTAAAAAAAAATTAAAAATACCTTTTCTTCAAAATGCAAAAACATCACTTTCTGCCCTGTGGCGGGTAAATATTTAGTCAAAAATACATATGCCTCTTTTGCTGGGATATAGTAAATTTTCTGGGTATTCCAAAAACATGCACAACTGAAAATTGACGATTTTTGAATTATGACATTCTTGAAAGGAGTGAGCGATATTAGAGCTTACGAACTCCTATTTGGCTAGCTTAAGTGATCATTTTATACACTCATTATTATTATACCATCACGCCGGTTCCCCGCAGGGGTAGGCAGAGAGGATGAAAGGCCACAGTATTCTGTCCTGACAAACACTCCTCGCCTCCTTCACATCCAAACATCTAGTCATACATACCCTCCGATTACACAGACTTTTGACACCGCCAGATTTTAGGTTCTGATTGATCTGATCGTGCCAAGTCTTTTCCGGTCGTCCTCGTTCTGTTTTCCTCTCACATTCGCCACATATATTTTCTTAGTCATTCTCTCGTTATCCATTCGCTCCACATGTCCTTTTCAAGTTTTTCAAGAAGCAACGTCAGTTAATTTACAAATTGTGGTATAAAATGAGTTCCACCTATAGTATAAGAAATACCAAGCAAAAATGTTTTATTTTTGTGCGTATCCCGATATTGCCATCGGTGTATTTTTTTTACGGGGTAGTTTTTGCAGCCCCCTTTGCAAAGTTACAGGAACTGCCGGTACTGTGGAAGCATGAAATAAGATTGCGGAACTTATACGTGAAATGAAATGTGTTGGCCAGCTTCCAGATGTTTATTTCGATCCAAACAAACGTATAACTGACATGACAAGGAATAACATCGTTACCATCAACGTAATCTGGTAAAATGTATACCGTTGTAATAATAACGTAGTCTAACAATACTACAAAAAAAACAAGAGAATTTGTTTCAAAATAGTAAGACGAAATATGGAAATGTATGGAAGTGAAACATGTAGTTGGCAAAATAAGGATGAAAGTAAACTGAATGCAGTCAAAATGCGATCTCTCAGAAGAATGTGCGACAAAACGATGTATGATAGATGTGCGAATAGTGAAATAAGGAAGGAATGCAAAGCTGAGATAAGCATTATCGATAAAATTAAGAAAGGTGTGTTGAGATGGTTTGGACATGTAGAACGAATGAGTGAGCAAAGAACGGTAAAACAAATTTATGAGGCGAATGTAAGTGTAAAAAAGAGCAGAGGAAGACCGAGAAAAACATGGCACGATCAGGTATGCCAAATACTTGAAAGTGGTCAAGGTTAGGAGTCGTAACAATCGGCGGGTATGTATGAGGAGATGCATGAACGTGGAAGAGGGGAAGAATGTTTGCAAAGACAGAGTGGTGTGGCGTTCTATTCTCTCTGCCTACCCCTGCGGAGAAGCGGCGTGATGGTTAGTTAGTTTTTTTTTTTTTTAGTAAGTCGAAATAAACCTCTGTTCGTAAATTTATATTATATTAACGGTGACTCAATATTCAAAATCCTTATCCGCACCCTTCGACTTGTCGTTATGCTAAAAGTAATGCACGTAGAGCTCCCGGAACCATACACCATTCAAATTCTAAAAGCTTTCCTTCTATTGTGTAGAAATTTGAAAAAGTTGGCGAGCTTATAAGCTAAGATGGAGAAAAGGGGAAAATCGTGTAATCAAGGGTTAAAATAAATAATTGAAAAATCCATGGAAATATTTAGAATGAATTCTAAATATTTAATACTGGAATGAATACACATATAAATACAACATTTTGAGTGTTTCCAAATACTTGTTCACAAATCTGGATTATCTCCACTTAAAAGAGTATTTTTTATATTATTTTTTGACATCTCGTCAAAGATGAAGAAGAATATGGAAGTCTGGGCATTTACGGGGCTGACGACCGTCATAGGCTCTCTAGAATTGGTGAAAAACACCATTTTTTCTTTACATCTTACTAGTAGATGTCTCTAGGGAAGTTCTAGTAATTCAAGAACAAGGTTTCTAAATTGGTTAATATAAATAGAACTTCGAAGAATTTAGTAGTGTGTTTGTCAATAATGGGGAGAATTGGTGAATGTTACACGTGTGTAAAGTGATCACTTAAACCAGCCTATGGCGTTCGTCAGACCCGTAAATACCCAGACTTCCATATTCTTCTTCATCTTTGATGATATGTCAAAAAATAATACAAAAAATAATGTATTATTGTGTTTACAACATTTTGAGCGTGTTCAGATACTTCTTCTCAAATCTGAGTTTTCTCCACTGAACAAAAATGAAGATGAATATGGAAGTCTGGGTATTTACAGGGCTAACAACCTGTTATAGGCTTTTCATAGATCACTTTACACACGTACATTATTTTACCCATGATTGACAAGCACACAATTTTTTTGGAACTACTAGATATTTGATCTCATGACACAGTATATACATATGAGTTCAGATCACTAGAATTTTCACTAGAGACATCTATTGGTGAGATGAAGAGGCTTTTTTACTGAGCAGAAACTGTTTTATTTGTGTAAGAGGTCCGAATCCAGGGTTATAATCACATACATGAGAAACACCAGAAAATATTCTTCTTCATCTTTGATGAGATGTCAAAAATAAAATCACATATACATACATGTATGCTCTGTTGTATGATTCTTATCAAATGTTAGTTGTCATTTTCATTGATGTTGCAGCCATCACTTGAGCCATAATCCTTCGTATAAAAAAATGAAAGATACTTCATCCTAGTTGATTTGCAATCTGGAGGGTAAAAAATCACATCTAATAAATAATAACAATAACAGTGTATGGTTTATAAGCTTGTATTTTCACCTGATGATGAGAACATCTATAGTTTTCAAAACTAGTCGTGTTTACATTTACAAACTCAACAGCGGTCCTAAACTTCTTCTTCTTATCCAGACCCAATGGTGCATAGGGCACTGCATAATATTGTGTTATTTTGATTGTTACTTACATGCAGCCAAGGTGATCACTCTTACCCTTTAAGAACTAGTCCAGGGTAACGTAAAATCACTAATATTAATTAAACAACCCCCCTGGGAGTCGAACTCGGGACCTCCAGCGCGGTAGCTATACACGCTTACCATTACACCACGGAGGCGGGCTGGGCGGTCCTATACATGTGTTTTTCATGTTATTCACAAAGTTGATGCCAAATCCATGAATAATGGGTGTTATTCCGTGTTAAAAAGTAGAAACTTCGCGAGATTTACAGTTATATTTTCGTTTTTCAGGCCGTGGAGTACCTAAAAAAGAGAACGCCCGCCAGAGCTGTGTTCATGATAGCAGCTGTGTGGCTGATGTCAGCGCTTATCTGCATACCCCCGTTGTTAGGGTGGAGAGCGAAGCGAGTGGAAGAAGAATTTCCGAAATGCAAGGTAAAGTTTTTTATAATTTATATTTGAAGCACTAACACTGCGATTTTCAATTTTATAATTAAAATGTAACTTTGTTTTATTTTTTATTTTTTATTTTATTTTTTTAACATCTCATCAAAGATGAAGAAGAATATGGAAGTCTAGGAATTTACGGGGCTGACGACCGTCATAGGCTGGTTTAAGTGATCACTTTACATAAGTGTAACATTCACCAATTCTACCCATTATTGACAACCACACTACTCAAATTCTTGGAAGCTCTGTATATATGAACCAATTTAGAAACCTTGTTCTTGAATCACTAGAATTTCACTAGAGACATCTATTGGTGAGAGCCTATGATCGTCAGCCCTGTAAATGCTTAGACTTCCATATTCTTCATCATCTTTGATGAGATGTTAAAAAAAAATAATATGAAAATAACTCCTGTAATTGGAGATAATCCAGATTTTGTGAACAAGTATTTGGACACACTCAAAATGTTGTAACATTGATTTATTAATCACTATAAATATTTTATTTAACTTAATTATAATGTCTACCAGTTTCGAAGCTAACAGCTTTAAAGTTAAGGCATTCATAGGGCTGGCTTCACCTTGTATATTTTGTAACGTTTATCGTTTAGCCCTATTTCACAGTCTACAAGAAATATATGGTTTTTATATTCTTTCAATTTCATTAAACCAGATTAAGTCGCAGCAACGTGTAGCCGGGTACAGCTAGTTACCAAATATTTTTCAACCATATTTTAAATTTTCGTTATCATTTTTTTGAGATAAAATCGTAATATTTCGTGATGATTTAAAGACAAAAATGCATATTTCCCGTAGCGCTGTATTTTCCAAGTAAACAGTTTACGCCAAACTCCGAAACTGTTGATTTATCTGAAATCAGATTGCACATAAGGTAGTAAATATCTAGTTCCCTCTAAAGCTATGCATAAATTCACTTTTATGAGATTTTCTCTCAGGAAAGCGTGAAATATAATATGACATATGGCCATACTCGCATATGAACGACACAAAATAATCTTGTTTTTCTACTAAGCTATTGTGAGTCGTGCGATATGAAATGCATTTACTTGCAAGTATTTTACGAGTATGCATATTTGGCTTGCATATCCTGCAAAAAATCTTAGCTTAGCTAAGGATCAAATTTACTGGATCTGTTAATAGGATGTTTTTATTAGTCAGATATTTCAACAGATGTCATAAGGCCAAGGATTGACGTATTATTTTATCCAAAGTTCCACACCATGAAAAAATCCCTCCAAGTTGATCTGACGATTCCCAGGGGGGTTAAATAAATAAAAGTAATTTTTTTCACTCTAATATTTATCCAATATTACCCTGGACTGGTACCTGATGTGAAGGGCTGATCGCATTTCCTTCATGTGTTTACGATCAAGATCAACACTGCGTTGATATGATGGAGATTCCAATGTACCATTGGGGCGCGAATAAGGGTTTAAATAAAAAAATTGAGACTGTGAAAAAACAAAAGTTTGGGGATTCATAGGGCTGGCTACACTTTGTATATTTTGTAACGTTTATCGTTTAGTCCTATTTCACAGTCTTACAAAAAGGTATATTTGGTCTCTGTTGCGACATTTTGTAAATCTCTCAGTTAATAAATTGGTTGAATATTTTTTTATAATTGATATAACTTACAAAAATTCATAGAAAAAATCATTCAAAAAAAATATTGAGTGCGTTTGCAAAATTTATATATTTTTATTTCATCAGTAACTTTGATAATCGTTTCATTCATCCCCGACTGTTTTTTTCATACCTGCTGACAAGCCTAAATGAGAACCTTTTGCAGGTTATTTATTCAATTTAAACACATTTATAAAAAACAAGGAGTAAGCAAGAAAATATCATTAGACCCTTTTTACAACTGTTCTTGCAATATTTCAAAGGTCAGCTCCTAACCTCAGCTCCAAACAAAAGTATTCCAGGTATTTTTACGTTTTTATTTCTAACACCATTTTTTTGTTCATTTTGCATAAATTTTGTGGAATAATAATAATAATAAAATCCTTATCAGCATCCCAATGGTGCATAGGACACTGCTTCATATAAATGCAGTGTTATCTTGATCGTTTACACATGAAGGAAAGGTGATCAGTCCTCCGCTTCAGGTGCCAGTCCAGGGTAATATTGAATTTATATTACAGTGAAAAAATCACTTATATTTATTTGACCCCCTCTGGGAACCCGAGCCCTCCAGGACGGTAGCCGAGCGTGCTGACCATTTCACTACGGAGGCGGTTTGTGTAAAAATATGATGTTTTAAATATAAAAATAAAACTATCGTTTTAGACAACTTTTTGAGTTTATCAGTGTAATCACGACTAGTTTCGAGAACTACAAATGTTCTCTTTCACATATGAAAATACAAACCACTTGTATTTTCACATATTGATGAGAATATCTTTAGATCTCGAAACGAGTAATGTATATGGTATAAAGCTGTAAACCCTCCTCACCCAAAGTATTTGGAAATGACGTATACTTTGAAGGGCAGTTATTAAAAGATCCCAGTCGTGTTCAAAAAACTATTGTAAAAAAAAACTAACTCACCATCACGCCACTCCCCCGTAGGGGTAGGCAGAGAGAATAGAACGCCACACCACTCTGTCTTTGCAAACATTCTTCGCCTCTTAAACATCTCCTCATACATACCCGCCGATTGTTACGACTCCTAACCTGACCAATTTCAAGTATTTGGCATACCTGATCGTGCCATGTTTTGTCTCGGTCTTCCTCTGCTCCTTTTTCCAATTACATTCGCCTCATAAACTTGTTTTACCATTCTTTCATCACTCATTCGTTCTACATGTCCAAACCATCACAACACACCTTTCTTAATTTTATCGATAATGCTTGTCTCAGCTTTGTATTCCTTCCTTATTTCACTATTCGAACATCTATCATACATCGTTTTGTCGCACATTCTTCCGAGAGATCGCATTTCGACTTCATTCAGTCTACTTTCATCCTTCCTTTGCCAACTCCATGTTTCACTTCCATACATAAGAGTTTGAACCAGGACTCTGTTGTGCACTGCCAGTTTAGCTTCCGCTGATAGGTTTTTATTTTCCATAACTGATTTCAGTGCGCCATTCACTATTGTATAAAATAATAATATGCAGCTTCCAACAAACGAGTTCAGTAGCGTGTTTATAGATAGACTGCACGAATCGTGTCTTAAATGATCGGAAGAATGCAATTCATTATTGCTGTAATGTTCATAACGCTTCCACACAGTTGTGACGCGCAGTTGTTAGAGTGAAATAAATATGTTTCGGATAAATATAAATAACACACAATCACATGGATCGTTTGACCATTTAATCGTACACACACACACACACACACACACACACACACACACACACACACACACACACACACACACACACACACATACACACACAAACACAAACACACATACATATACATATACAAACAATATAATGATTTTTATAGCACAGTAATTTTTAAGTTTTAACATATTTTTTAAGTTATGAAATGCCAAGGAATTGTATCGTTAGAGATTTCAAGCAGTTATAGTAAAATGTGTTTTCTAATATTTGATTAAATAAATACAACATATCGTATTAAAAACACACTGTATATAAAGGCCTGAAAAAGGTCAAATTACACCCCGGCTTAAAATATTAAAAATATTAAACACCCTACTTAATTTTCATTTAAATGCTAAACACACTGCCATGGCCGTCCTCCGCATAAATTGATATTCAGAAACGGTTTAGCGCCAAATAATCGCTACTTATAGCGTAGCCGCATAAAACGTATAAGAGTTGAAGAGAATGTCGTACTTACACCTTCGCACACCCCTAGGAGACAACCCTGAGAATTTGTACCGATAATTTCCATACAAATGTATAGAAAGGGGTGTTTTGTCTCTGTGCAGAAAAGATACCCGCTGCCTCTTTTAAATTTCGTATTAATAAATATGTATTTATGTGGAGTTATTTACCCGTGGGTTATACCCGTTTTTCTGGGCTATTACGCCGTGCGTTTTATATTACCCGGAAAAGCGATGACTGTCTTATATGCGTAGTAAGACCCTTTTTTGCCATAAGGAAAGAGTATTTAGAAAAAAATATACATGATTTTTTTATGGAATCAAACTATCATTGTTGTTTTCTGAAAATCTTAAAACTAACTTTTTTCCATTTTGAGGTTTCTTATATTAAGAATTTTAATAACTTTTTCTTCTATGTTGAGAAGTCAATAAATATCTTAATAGCTTTAAAACGCAATTAAAATTATTTTTTATAATATAATTATAAAATAAATAATTTTATTAAAATTAAACACTTGAATAAACCACTTTAATGAGCTTTATTTTTATTTACGACTAGTTTCGAAAACGTTCTTGTCCGCCTCCGTGGTGTAATGGTCAGCGTGTTTAGCTACCGTGCCGGAGGTCCCGTGTTCGATTCCCAGGGGGGGGGGGGGTGAAAATAAATATGAGTGATTTTACACTGTAATATTTATTTAATAATTAAAGAAAACACTTCGTTTTTTACCACTTGAGTTTAATTATAGACTACATGTTTCAGAAGCTAAACTTCCATCATTCAGGTCTGTATAATAACTAAAATATAAAATATAAAATTTCACTCCATAAATTAAAATTATTACACCTTGTTCCATATAAAGGCCAAATTATGAATTATATTGAAAATTTAGAAATACAAAAAAACCTGAATTCTAATAATAATTTATTAAATAATATATTGTTTCAAAATTCTTCGCCATTGCTTTCAATTTTTCCTTTGTTTTCAAACTCCGTTCCTTGACTAACCCCTTCCCCTTACTTTCCCCCTATCCTTATTTATAGAACAATTTTATATTTTATATTTTAGTTATTATACAGACCTGAATGATGGAAGTTTAGCTTCTGAAACATGTAGTCTATAATTAAACTCAAGTGGTAAAAAACGAAGTGTTTTCTTTAATTATTGTAACATGTCTTACCACAAAGTTAATGCCGAAACAATAAATAAAATATTTATTTAATATTACCCTGGACTGGTTCCTGAGCGCAAGAGTGATCACCTTGCCTTCGTGTAAGTAATGATCAAGATAACACTGCGTCAATTCGATGCAGTGCCCTATGCACCATAAGGTGCGGGTAAGGGTTATAAGTAAGTAAGTAAAGTTTCGAAAACGAAAGATGTTTTCATAATCTGGTACAAATTAAAAACTATGTAGATTTTAATTTGTACCAGAAGATGAAAACATCTGTCGTTTTCGAAACTAGTCGTAAATAAAAATAAAACTCATTAAAGTGGTATATTCAAGTGTTTAATTTAAATAAAATAATCATGTCATTCCACAAAGTGAATGCCGAATCAATAAATAATATAAGTTATAATTTATTAATTTATAAATATGTAGAGTTATGGTCCCGTGGTTAGTGTCACAGACTCTTGATTGAGTCAGAGTTTCTTGGGTCGAACCCACTCTATCACAATTTGATAAATTCATGTGTGTGTTACAAATGAATTTCCCGTACATCTACGCCTTAGATCAGTTTTTTGAATGTCACTTTTTTAATTTTTCATGTTTTACAATTCTAAATTTTTATTTCATAATACTGAATTAGTTTTGTATTTATCACAGTCCAAAATATTACCAATACTGGTTTGTCTTCGCCGAAAAAAAAAATTATTGCTCGGTCAATGATTTAAAAATAAATCTTAAGGTTTCTTTGACTCTTCACCCTGAAAAAATATATGCGACGGTAATCTGGCAAGTTATTTGAAAAGTTTCTTTCAATTTATGTCATTTTAAAAACAGTTATAAATTTGCTTAATACATATATGGTATATATACAAGATATATAATAGATAATATTTACGAAAATGTTGAATGTCGTATTGAATATCTTATGGGTACACATAAAAACTCAATCAAAGAGTGATCATATATCTGGAATAGCACCTCAAATGATACCGTTTTTTTCATAATGACGGTTTGATTATATGAATTTGGAGCTTCAACGGAAAATAACAAGGACACCTTTGTAAAAGGCTTTGTCATTATTGACACTGAGAAATAATATGTTTCCTTCACGATTCATTTACAAAAGGATATCGCTGTCATGATAACGCAAACATATATCATTACTTCTTGCACGGTTTCATCAATAATGATGAAATATAATCCAATACAACTACTACCACCACGCCGGTTCTCTAAAGGGATAGGCAGATAAGATCCAGGGTTTCTCCAGGGTCTGCTTGGCTACAATAGTTTAGAGACTAGAAGGAATGTGTATTTGATTACGCATTTTTAACGATGATTGCGCGGTATGATCCAAAAATTATCCGGAGCATTGGTCTGTATGCTCCCGATAGTTACATTCCAATTAAATGAACATTTTCTTACAGTAAACATAACATTTATTATAAAATTCTTTCCGAATCATTTCATTCTTTATACATTCAGACATCTCATCATACATTTTCAAATCCTGTATGTGAATTGAATGTATGTACATATGTACGTGTATAGATTTAAAACAAATAAATACTTTTCTGAAAGATAAAGACAGCCTTCTTGAAGATCGACAAAATAACTATCTACAACATTTTGAGTGTGTCCAAATACTTGTTCACAAAATCTGGATTATTTCCAATTACAGGAGTAAATGCCCAGACTTCCATATTCTTCTTCATCTTTGATGAGATGTCAAAAAATAATATGAAAATAACTCCTGTAATTGGAGATAATCCAGATTTTGTGAACAAGTATTTGGACACACTCAAAATATTGTAAATAAATTATCTAGTCAAATTATAAGCTTAAATATTAAAAATGAAAATGGTATTTTCTGGCATTTCTCATGTGTATGATTATAATCCAGGATTCGGACATCACATTCTAATATAAGAATTTCTGCTTAGTAAAAAGCTTCTTTACATCTCTCCAATAGATGTCTCTAGTGAAGTTCTAGTGATTCAAGAACAAGGTTTCTAAATTGGTTCATATATATAGAGCTTCCAAGAATTTGAGTAGTGTGGTTGTCAATAATGGGTAGAATTGGTGAATGTTACACGTGTGTAAAGTGATCACTTAAACCAGCCTATGACGGTCGTCAGCCCCGTAAATGCCCCGACTTCCATATTCTTCTTCATCTTTGATGAGATGTCAAAAAATAATATGACAATAATTATCACTGATCAAAAGACACCATCGATGTGTAACATGACGTTATATTGACAATTTTACTTATCGTCTCTTTTGCCCTTAACCCACGTAAATAGTAACATCTTTTCGGACAACCCTGTATATTATTACTGATTGATGACTTGTCTGTCTGCATGAAATATGTCCATGCACAAATTTATTTTTAAATTCAAAGTGACTTTTCGAAATGCGATTTTAGCTTGTTGATAAAAACGCACATAAAATCTGTCGCCGCTCGGATATTTTGTACACTTTTGTCAGCGAAATTCCGTTTTGGGGCATTCACGTCCTCCCTCACATTACTCAATATACAGAAGGCAGTGATTTATGAGTGCGAGCGATAAAATATTTCCACTGCATTTATCATTTAACATATTGAAAATGCACATTTTTTCTAACACAAATCAACATAAATCATAACGCATTCAGCCCGGGGAATATTTATAACTGTAAACACGAATGGTTTCGTGAGTTGGAAATGGTAATTTAAAATAAAATAAATGATTGATTGCGTTTACGTTAAATGTGTTGATAAAACGTGACTAAATAATTCTTTAAAATTATTAAATAAAACACTCGTTTTTTACCACTTTAGTTTATTTATGATTACTAGTTTCGGAAGCTAGGCTTCCATCTTCTGGTCTAAATTAAAACTAAGACACAATAAATAAAAAATGTTCTTTAAATAAGGAGAATGATAAGTTGAGGGGAGGGGCTTTTATAGTACATCATTATTTATTTACAAAGTGTGTCCAAATACTTGTTCACAAAATCTGGATTATCTCCAATTACAGGAGTTATTTTCACATTAATCTTACTTATATAACTTCCAAGAATTTGAGTAGTGTGGTTGTCAATAATGGGTAGAATTGGTGAATGTTACACGTGTGTAAAATGATCACTTAAACAAGCCTATGACGGTCTTCAGCCCCATAAATGCCCAGACTTTAAAATTTTTCTTCATCTTTGATGAGATATCAAAAAATAATATCATTATTTAAAGAACAGTTTTTATGAATTATGTTTTAGTTATTATTTAGACCTGAAGATGGAAGCTTAGCTTCCGAAACTAGTCGTCATAAATAAACTCATGTGGTAAAAAAACAAGTGTTTTATTTAATGATTTGAATATGTCTTACCACAAAGTAAATGCCGAAACAATAAATGAAATAATTATTTCATCCTTAAAACATAAAAGTTCTTAATCGTGACACCTTAACAAAGATGAAGAAAAATATGGAAATCTGGGTATTTTCAAGGTTTACGACCTGATTTACAAAGGCTGATTTCAGTGATCACGGTATACGCGAGTAACATTTACCATTCTACCTTTCATTGATAACCACACTCAAATTTCTTAAATCATATCGCTCACTCCTTTCAAGAACCTCATAAATAAAAAATCGTTAATTTTCAGTTGTGCATGTTTTCGATATGCCAAGAAAATGTACTATATCCCAGCAAAAGAGGAATATTTCAAAATTGATATTTACCCGCTACAGGGCAGAAATTGTTGTTTTTGCGTTTTGAGGAAAAGGCATTGTTTATTATTTTTTTTAAGGATACTTACTATTTTCAAATGAAAGAAAAACCTTCAGGTTTTACCTAAAAAGATCTGTTGCATAGTTAAAAGTTCGATACGTGGTTTGATATTTATTTTTAATACATTGTATTATATTTTTTAACTTTAAAAACGTTTGCCTGAAAAATCAAGTTTTTTGATTTATGACGTTCTTCAAAGGAGTGAGCGATTTGCCAGAATTCCATTCGTTTTATATTTTCTATGGAAAAGACTATTCAGAACTAGCCTCAGATATAATGAATTATATTAGCATTTTTAAATTGTGAATCAAAATATTGATATAACATTAGATTGTTTAACTTATTCTAAATGCAGATAAAACATATGATTAAAATATCTGAGCAAATGTCTTATCTTCTTTAACATATGGTAAGAAAAATTTAATGTAATATCATTATTTTGTTTTTCAATCGACATAATTGCTTGTGAATTTTTCACAAATATGAATGAATATAAAACGATTCACGAAAAAACGGAAATATAAAAAATATAATTTGTCCCATTCTTGTGAATTTTCGTAAATTTTTTCAAACAACGTAAAAGAGTCCTCACAAAATTATTTTCGCGTTCACATTGTCCCCGTTTTCCTTACTTTTATATAATTTGTTCAAAGTACTTGAAATGATGAATGCCTTTTTTCTTCAACTTTATTTTCCTCTTAGTTCTATGTAAATATAAGTTTTAATTATAGACTTAGACTGACAGACGGTGATAATGAATAATCGGTGGATTTTTAGGTTACTGAAAATATTCTTGAATTTAGACGAAGCATTTTGATCTGGTCATGCGAAATATTAAAAAGTGGAAGAAAATCGGTCTCAAAAGATTTTTTTGAAGGTAGAAAATCTGAAATAAAGCTTTTCTTGAGTCGAAAGCTTTTGGGTTAAAAAAAACTTAAGTTAGAAACCAAATCATTCTACGCGAAAATATAAACATAAATAATTTTCAGGTCTATTTGTTATTAAAATGAGTTTAGGTGAAAGCGTATCTCGGTTTTAGCCAAATTACTGTGGAAAATAAATTATTTATTGATTTTGCATTTACTTTGTGGTATAAAATGATGATGTTCGTAAAAAAAACTGTTATTTAAGACCGCTTTTGAAATAATTAATAAATATGCATTTTTTACACAAAGAGAATTGCTATTTATGTATTTTAACTGGACAATAAATTAAGAAATAATGTATCTATTTAATTTAAAAAAAAAATTAGATGACGATATTAATTGTTTGTCATTTAATTTTTACTTGGCAAATACCACTTTGTCTCATAATCTATTGTGTCACGTATTTTATAAATAAACATATTTTTATTTTTAATTATTTCAAGTTTAGTTTAATTATTTTAAGTGCTTATAAAAGCGCTCAATAATTTTTTTAAAAATCAAATGTAATAGATTCTTCATTTATTTAAGAAAATCCTTTTTATGGAGGCATTTGACTTTTACTTTGACACTTTGGTTTGTCAAAGAAAGTATGTCGATCCATTTGTTTTTCTCTTCAAAATACTATATAAGTTACTATAAAATACTTTAAAAAGCTTAACAGTATTTCATTAAATCAGATAATGGCCTTATTTTTTATGTTGTATATAAACCAGCATACTAAGGGGAATTAATTATTTTTCTTGAATATTTTTCGCAAATACTTTGTGGCGCATTTTATAAACGTAACAAAATTAAACAACTTTGTTTTAACCATTTTTTTTAATTTTTTTTTATTAAAAGTACACTTAAACCAACCACTGTTTTTGGGTGATTCCATTCATAGTTGTTATTTGGAGTTCATGCTCAATAAAAATAACATTTAGGAGTATTTTAATCATATTTTTAAATCATATTTTTTAAATCATATTTTCATATGGTGTACGGAGTGTGTGGAAGTTTTTGGTAAGGGAATGTAATAAACTATGAGTATTTTAATGTTTTGTAGTATTTTAATGTTTAAGAATTTAATAAACCCTGATGATGACAAGATTCTTTTCGAACCCGGTTAATTAAAGTGGATAGGTTGTTTAATAATAAAAAATAAAGAAAGTGGTTAAAAGAATTTTGTTTTATTTTATGAATTTAAATTTTAAATTTTAAATTTTAAATTTTAAATTTAAAATTATGGTCTTTCTACGCGTATCTATGAAAAACTTATTATTATTAAATTTTTTTTTGTAATTTAAAGATTAAACAAAACATTTAGGGAATGAAAAGCTCGTTTCAGTAGTTTTGAAGATAAGAAAACTCTTGCTTGATTAGACTCAGTTTCATAGGATCATTTTGCAATTAGAATTATAGGGGGAAACGTTATGTATTTCCGCCGGAAGCAATGAATAGTTCTCATTTTTTATTTTATCACTGAGAACTTTATGAGAAGATAGATCATAACAGTGGACGGAACAGGAAGAATGAAGAAGGAAGGGGAAACAGAGATACGAGAAAAATAGAAGGTATAGGATTCTTTAGGAAGTGCGCAATGTGGGGTGCGAAGGAATTTCCAATCGATGGAACATTTTTAATTATTTTTCTCATGCTTCCATTAAATTACAGGGTGTTCAAATTAAAATATTTAACAAAATTATGAAGGTATCCAAATCTGGGTTTGTCCAATCGGATGTTATTTATATTGATATCTCAACAAAGATAAAGAAGAGTAAAGATGTCTGGGTATTACCAGAGTTTGAGACCTGTCATAGACTGATTTCAATAATGACTTTATGACTTGTATATTGTAACAACGATCAATATAAAAGTCATGGTTGACAACCACACTTCTTGAGTTTTTAAAATTTATATTTATGCTTCGATTGATACCTTCTTTCAAATTATAGTTTTCAGCACCATCTATTGTTGCGTTGAGTAAGCTTTTTTTTATTTAGCAGAGACCCTTGTGAAATATCTGCAAGAATCTTCCCGAATTATTTGAAATACTAGAAGTTTGAAGACTTAATTTAAAAAAAAAATTATAATTAAGATTATAAAACAAACAAACTGCACTCACCATTACCATAGATGGTAACGAGAACTCACATATTACCATAAAACAGTGTCAATTTGAAGATTTTTGCACGTTTCGATATTTGAGGAGTGTGATTGTCAATCATGTGAATGTTGCACATTTATAAAGTGATCACTTAAACCAGTATATGACAAGGCTTAGCCCTGCGAATACACAGACTACCATACTCTAAAGGAGATGTTTATGAGGTGATGACACTAAACCAGCCTATGACAAGTCGTGAGCCCTGCAAACACAGAGACTTATAAAGTGATCACATTACACCAGCAAATGACAAGCCCTGTAAATACACAGTCTTCTTTACTGTGTAAAAGAAGGTTATAAAATAATTAGATTAAACCAGTCTATGACAGACCATAAGCCCTGCAAACACCCAGACTTCCATATTATTCTTCAAATCGAAGGTTTGAGTTTAAATATTGGTCACCCTGTGGAACTCGGTCACGTCGATTCGAATTTGCATGTTGAACCGGAACTCACCGAAACTTTCTCAACAGGAAAAGGTTTGAAAGTTGAGGACGACAAAAGAAAATTTTCGAGCGAATTCCCGCCTGCGAAACTCTTATTAAAACAGGATTAACGAATGAAAAAATTGTAACTCGACCCGCATCTCGACTTTTGCAAAGAAATAAGTTTAAATGGCGGAAGATTTTATACAATTGTCCCATATTTTATATTTAAAATAAGTAGCAACAAAGATATTTATACGGGTTATTATTCAAGCGAAGGATTTGAAATCCCCTGAAAAAACGTTTTATTTATTTCAAAACATATTACATACGTAAGTCATATATACATATAATATTCCCGATGAGTGATTTCTATTTCTCATTTTGGGACATGGGATTGAGGTTAACAAGACTGGAACATAAAAAATACAGTAACAAAAAATATATATTTTTTTAAATAACCAAAACTAATACTAATACATGGCAAAATGTAAAAACAATAAACAGGTATAATAAATAGGCACAAGAAGCATATTTAAAAGAAATAAATGAGAAAAACCAAAGATAAGAAGCATATTTAAAATAAACAAATGAGAAAATATAAAAAATGAGAAAATATTTATAAAAATTTCACTTAAGCATATAAAAAATATGAAATTTTTCACTCAATAACTTTATAATAATAACCGTTCAAGCAATTTTTAAAACCATTATTATGTACAAAATATGGAGGCCTAGAATAGGACCCAGACAAGATGGTCTGATGATATTAAAAATGTGGCAGGCCTGCACTGGATGAGAATCGCGTCTAACCGACAACTGTGAAGTCCAAGAGGGAGGCCTTTGTTCAATACTGTATACAGGAAGAAGGCTGAAGCCGATATGATATCCTGGAATAGTACAGGCACAAAGAGCGCAGATAATCTGAACGTATTGTGAACCTGGGAGTCACTATGGATCTTTATTGAAATACATACATCTAGAAGAAGACCAAAGAATTCTTGGTTGCTGTAGAAAAAAAAAGATTTGATCTTTAATCTGAAGACGAGGAGAGCTGATCTCAACAGACTACAAAGACGATAAGTTGGAATGATGTCAGGAAGAAGAGTCAGGAATACATATTTCGGTATTTTTTGTTTTACAATATCTTCAATTTATTGTTTTGATAAATATTCTCATTCTTTCGATACTTAAGTCAATGGTCAAACGGTTCGTGTCACCGTGTGTTATATTGTTCACCGAAGACATTTTGCGTACCGTGACTGATCCACAAGTTGTGGCGCGCAGTAGATAGAGTGAAATAAACAAATTGTCTCAAATGACTAACCATCACGCCGCGCCGCTTCCCCGCAGGGGTACGCAGAGAGAATAAAACGCGATACCACCCTGTTTTTTGCAAAAATTCTTTGCCTCTTTCACATGCATGAATGTGGTGTGGCATTCTATTATATCTTACTACCCCTGCGGAGAATCGGGGTGATGGATAGTTAGTTAGGACATTTTGTTTATATCACTCTATCTACTGCGCGCCACAACTTGGGGATCGATCGCACTATGATTCGCGCAGGCAATCGGTGGACATGCTACTGACTGCACGTAATATTTCGCGAACTCCGTATTATTAAAACATACAATATTTACATGAATAGTACAAATATCTTTCAAATACCCCCCCTCGGAATTGCCTAATTTCTTGATACTTGGGGTAAGCTTTATGTAATTTTTTTTCAGGATTTTATCAACGTATTTGTAAAAAAAGGTACGTTCATATACATCCATACAAATACAATGCATTCATGTATGAATTAATATTTTTTTGGAGACCTATAAGGTCACCTTATATGTCTTGTTGGCGGAGTTCTTTTAAATCCCTTTTTTATTATATGGTTTTTCAGTCGGTTTAAGGGCCAATAAAACAAAAATTGTTTTTGTAATCTTTATATGGGTCGAATACACTATGAATAAAACATTTTATCAGTCTACAAATGCAAGTGTAAGTGTATTAGTATGATAAAAGCATTTTTAATTAAACAAAATGATTGGATGCGTTGCATGCAAAAATGTTATTGCACAGGTAATTTAAAATATTCAAATTTTAAAAGCGTAAAGACATTTGTTGAACATGAAACGCCAGAAAATATCCTTTTCATTTTATTATTTTAGCTTATAATTTGACCAGATAATTTATTAACAACATTTTGAGTGTGTCCAAATACTTGTTCACAAATCTGGAGTATCTCCAATTATATAAATTATTTTTCATATTATTTTTGACATCTCGACATAGATAAAGAAGAATATGGAAGTGAGGGCATTTACGGGGCTTACGACCGTCAAAGGCTAATGTAAGTTATCACTTTACAAACATGTAACATTAACCAATTCTACCCATAATTGACAACCACACTACTCAAATTTTTGGGACTTTTATATATATTGTTCAAATTCAAAACATATTGCTTGAATTGAATAGAATTTCAGAAGAGACATCTCGGCTGTCCAAACGTAAAACACAGTAGGGGACATTTATTTTATAGTACGTTGTTTTGCATTTTTGGACTAAGTAGAATCTACTTAGTCCAAAAATGCAAAATACGTACTACAAAAAAATGTCCATTACTGTGTTTTGAGTTTGGACAGCCGATCTAGTGGTGAGATGAAATAAGCTTTTAACTGAGTAGAAAATGCTATTTCATATTTTACTTCATCTACATTGAAATGTCAAAAAATAGCAAAAAAATAACTCCTAATTGGAGATAATCCAGATTTGTGAACAAGTTTACTAATATAATAGAAGAATACACTTAAAAAAGACAAAAATGAAGATCTTAAATTCGTTATAAGTAAATTGGTTGATCTTTTAAAAAAAACTATGCTAAAGTCGTGGGCAAGAAAGATAATTTAGTCTGACAATGAAGGGTCACCTTTCAGAACTTTTTAGGACATTATAAGGTCATATTGGTAGCCAGGAGTCCGAGACGAATTTTTATTTTATATTCAACATATTTTTATTTCGAAAGGATTAAGGTAGATGTTTAACCCTTCGTTGGGCGTAATTCGCTCACTCCTTTCAAGAACGTCATAAATCAAAAAACTTGATTTTTCAGGAGAACGTTTTTAAAGAATAAAAATATGATACAATGTATTAAAAATAAATATCAAGCCACTAACTAAACTTTTTACTGTGCAACAGATCTTTTTAAGTAAAACATGATGGTTTTTTCTCCATTTGAAAAATATTTAGCATTTAAAAAAAAATAAATTAAACAGTAACTTTTCTTCTCAATGCAAAAACAACACTTTCTGCCCTGTAGCGGGTAAATATTAAGTTATAAATATGCCTCTTTTGCTGGGATATAGTGCATTTTCTGGGCATTCCGAAAACGACGATTTTTGATTTATGACGTTCTTGAAAGGAGTGAGCGAATTATCTTTTTAATACATGACGTTATATTATATTTGTCATCGCTTATGCATTTTTTGCATTGAAAATCACCTTGCTACTACTTTTTGACATCTCATCAAAGATGAAGAAGAATATGGAAGTCTGGCATTTACGGGGCTGACGACCGTCATAGGCTGGTTTAAGTGAAACATCTTCTTCTTCTATTATGAGATGTCAAAAAATAATGTGAAAATAATTCCTGTAATTGGAGATTTTCCAGATTTTGTGAACAAGATTTGGAGACACCAACAATGAAAATCACATTCAAAACATTTTGTGTCCATATTTTTCCAAATGAGTTTTCTCCACTTGAAAGTTACGTTTACATTTTTTCGACATCTCAACAATATAGATGAAGAATTATATGGAAGTTTTGATATTCACAGGGCTTATGACAAGTCATAGGCTGGTAAAATGATTACTTTATACACGTGGAACATTTGCCATTCTACCCATTATTGACAACCTCATTCTTCAAACTACGAAGAACTCCTACGTATTTGGACCTTCTCAAAATAAAATAAAAATTATATGTTGCAAAAAATTAAAAATAACGTTTTCAGACATTTTCCAGAATGTAAATAATTCGGTAGGGATCTTGCATACATTAAAATAAAAGGGTCTCTGCTAAATAAAAGCTTTCCTGTCGTGAGTTTAATAGTACATGTAGGGGTAATTTTTTTTATAGGTGTGGTCATGGGTAGAGTTGGTGAATGTTACACGTGAGTAAAGTGATTAATTAACCAGCCTTTGACACGTCATAAGCCCTGTAAATACCCAGACTTACATATTATTCACCTATCTAGAGATATCAAAAATCGTAAAATAACTCCTGAGTGGAGATAATACTGATTTGTGGTCGAGTATTTGGACCCACTCAAAATGTTGGATATAATTTTGTTTCTTGAATGTTTTTCTGATGTGATACTTTGTGGCACCTTTTATAAACTTTGTTAAATAAAACGACTTTGTTTTAACTACTTTTTATTGATACACTTTTTCCAGCCGGTTTCAACAAGAACCTTGTCATCTGAAGTTGACGTATTTGCTGCGCAATCGTCAATAAAAGCAACATTTAGATGTTTTTCCCCGTTTTGTAAATGACATTTTTTATATCATATTTTCATATGGTGTACGGAGTGAGAGTTTTTGGCATCGTAAGGGAAGGGTAATCAACTAAAACCTAAACATCAGTATTTCAATGTTTTAGAATTAGTACATAAATCCTTAGGATGACAAGGCTCTTTTCGGAACCGGTTGGAAAAAGCTAACCAATAAAAAGTGCTTAAAACAAAGTTTTATTTTTATTTTATAAAGGATATTTTTTTATATTTATACATGATATGTTTCCTATTTTGTATGTTCACATGCTGTTTTGTATAACAATGACATGAGAAGGACGTTCATGTGGAACAATGAAGTAGTGTCAGTTTTTGACATCGTATTTATTTCCGTGTACTTTGAAAACACACCCCTAATTCATCCGATAGGCGTACACCCAGTGAGGCACGAACGAGCGCGATGTATGTGAAAGACACGCCCTTATTCTTGTTTATATAATGCTTATTCAAAAATTTAAATAAACAGGAATTTTTATCACATTACTATACTTAGAGTATTTACAAAAAACAGCCACTTTTATTACACACACTTTTCAGTGTGTCCAAAGACTCTTTCACAAATCTGGATTATCTCCGTTTAGGAGTTATTTAAAAAAAAAACTTGGCATCTCAACATAAACGAAGAACCATGTGGAAGATTGGAGATTAATAGAGCTAAGCGATAAAAATATGTGATATTTATATATATGTAAGTATATATGGACAAATGTTTGGGATGGTAAAAAATCATAAAATTGATTTAAAAACGGTTTATTTTTAAAAACAGATTCACCAGTTTCGCAGAACGGTTATATCCCATGTTGTTTAAAAAATATCAGTTTTAAAATATCAAAATACGAATTCAAATAATACAAAACAGTTGGTCAATATACAATACATTTCAAATATAAAGTTTCGATCTCTCTAATAAAGAAGATACTTGTGTTTAGAGAGGGAGTTCATTTTACAATTTTATTATATTTTTATAAACAATATGATTTAAAAAAATGTTCCTTGGTATGTAGTCTAGGTAGGGTTGATTCTAATATGTTTTTTATTTTAGTTTTAAAGGTTTATTAATTTTGTATAGATTTTAAGTTTTCCGGAAGTTAACTTTAATTTTTTTTTACCTACGTACGTACAATGGTTTGACGCTGCTGTTATTTTGCATCTGTGCTAAAATAAATTATTAGGAAATCTAGAGTAAAATGATAGTCATATATCCACAAAACCTTGGAATTGAAATTGTCTTAACTCTTAGAGTATTTTTGTTTGTTTTTAAGTGTAAATCGCGCTATAACAAATTGTTCATGTCTGTTAATAAAATCCGCCTCCGTAGTGTAATGGTCAGCACGCTCGGCTACCGTTCTGGAGGTCCCGGGTTCGAATCCCAGGGGGGTCAAATAAATATAAGTGATTTTTTCACTGTAATATTTATTCAATTATACCCTGGACTGGTACTTGAAGCGGAAGGCTGATCACCTTTCCTTCATGTGTAAACGATCAAGATAACACTGCGTTTATATGACGCAGTGCTTTATGCACCATTGGGGTGTGGATAAGGGTTTTATTATTATTACTGTTAATTACTAGAAAATAAACCGGATGGAGAAATGTAAAAAAAAACAAGAAAATTTTAATAATTTTGATGGTTCACATTATAAAAAAAAACTACATTATAACAGTACATCGCACACAACTTCTCAAAATTTCAACAGAACTGTTGATGAAGGTTTTGTTATATGTAGGTTAAAATTTTTATGAAACAATAACAAAACAACAAAAATATGTCAAAAGTTTCTGTTCGTGATTAATTTCATTGCCATCTTTCATTTTAAAAAAAGGTTCTAACCCATGCCATGATTTAAATATAAATTTCTGTTAATTTTTTGAGAGGAAATAAGAAAAGTTTTTGGAGCTTTACATCATTTAGGGGAAGTGGCGTTTAAACGAATTATTTTTCAAAAGTATATAAAAAATGCAAACAACTGTATTCAAAGCAACCCCTATTTCCAACAGGTTTTATTTTATAATCTCAGAGAACCTCCTTGCATATTTTTGAATAAAAATTATTTTAACTTGTTTACGAGTGAAGTATTTTTGTCTACCGTTTGTGATAACTTTTTTTTTGTGCTACTAAGACTTAAGCTTTTAAAGAAATACATGTAAATATAAGTCTTATTCATTTGAATCTCTGCTGCATCCAATGTTTAATAAAGCTCTTTAAAACATATTTCTTTAAACGTATTACATACATGATTCACATATACATATTATATTCCTGATTAGTAATTTTCATTGCTCATTTAGGGACATTTCAATACCGCCCTAAAAAAGTTTCACTACAATAAAAGTAGGGATAGAAACAGTAAGAGTGAAATGATCTCAATGATTTCCAAAATCTCTTTTTTTATATAATAAAATCACAGTGAAGCACCCTTAAGGTAGTATTTTACGAAATTGTGCCTTACAAATTACCTAAATATAAAAACTGACTTTTCTATATTTATTTTATTGGCAAAGCACCCATGATAAATAAAAAATTTTTTTTTAAAATAAATAAACAAAGATGTCGGGTTGTGGTCTCGTGGTTAGTTTCGCGGACTATTGAGTTTCTCGGTTCGAACCCTCTCTACCACAATTTGAATGTATTTCTAATAATGAGCCTCTTAGGCTCAGACATTGTATGAAGTCGAAGTATTTTTGTAAATAATAAAAAAACACAAACATATCTGTTTTATAAAAAAAAAATTGTAATTTTATATATTTTTCATTATTTTGGTGCAAGTATCTACCACCCAATTTCCAACCCTCCCACCCGATTTCCAATTTCTCCACCGAAAACTACACCTTCCGAACACTTGTCACCTATTGATATGATTAATTATAGCTACGTGACACGACCCCAACTAGATAAGAAGCGAAGCCATCCCTAAGTATGCCAGCTAGTTGCAAACGGATATCCGGGTGTTCTCCGAAGGAAATATATTTACAGGAAACGTAATAACGTAATAAAGTAAAGTTTATTAATTATTATTTATTTCATTTTATTAAAATACTTTTTCTGACAATTATTGCAATTTACCGAAATAAAATATCATTTTTTTGTAATTTCAGTAAACACATTTTTTAATCTCATATGTTTGCTGAAATAGCTGGAGATATTTTTTGTTGTTGCAAAAATGGTCCTTTTGTAAGGTGTGAAAAGAATCCACAATAGTTTTCTCAAACTTTGACCGATTCTAGTATTTCTTTCTAGTTATGGTGAAAAACATATTGCATTACTTAAATACAATAGCAATTATGTAGTATGAAACAAACTTATATTAGGTTGATGCATATAATGTCGTATTTTTCGTTATCTGTGGTATATTTTTTTACTAACTGTGTTAACAGTTGTTCTTCATGTTGTTTTATATATTTATATTAACTTTGTCAATTAAAAAAATCCGCTATTGAGCTTTTGTTTGTAACAATTTATTATTTTAAAACCGCGTAAGATGTTTCTGCTTGCGTTTATTTTTATCAAAAAATAAAAGAGAGTAAAAAGAATAAAATTAAATACAAAATCGTACTTTACATGCGTTTAGCATTAACATTTTTTTGGAAGTCAAATGTAAAAATTGTAAATAAAAAATAACTTGAAACTGGCTATAACACCCAATTTGGGTGAACAGCCATTTAAAATAAGAAGAAGAAACTTTAACATTTAAGAGATTATTTCAGCAAAACTACTACTTGCGAGTGTTTCAATAAACTTTTCATTATTTTAGAATAATGAAAAGAAAAAAAAAAGAAAATTTAAAAAAAACTGAAAATAGATTTTCTTTACAATTGTAAAATAAAACCATAAATGAATAAGTAATGGGATAGTATCCTCATAAAATTTCAGTCATCATTTTTAAAAGATCTATTAAGCTTATAATCACCAGTCCAAATTTGACGTTTATCGCGAGTATCTGTCCAATTTGAAAAAGCGACATCCCTTGTTCATTTCACGCGAAATCTTTTGTTCAGGGTGATTAATGCCACGTCTCCGTATCAATTTCCATTTCCGGCTGACGCCTCCTCCCTCATTCTAAAGCCTTTGCACATTTTGACATTTGCAAACAGAGACTGTCAAAGAAAAATACCCTTTCATACCTTTATACCGACTTAGACAAACAGTTGAGCTTTTTGGTGGCCATACAATTTAATTGAACGTGTACCATTTCAGAATCGAATTATCTTTGTCATTCGCCACTAATTCCGAACACGAATTTAGTTCATGAAGCGAAATATTTTAGGATAATTTAATGATATAAATGGATAACGATCAGGTCTAAAGTATAATAAACGCATTAGCCCTAAAAATGTATATGCTTAAATTTCCTTAAGTGATTCACAGATTACAATGAAATACCTTCTAATTGAATAGCATTTTAGAAAAGCATATAAAATAAAATAGAGAAAATGGGAGATAAAATTTATTCGTGACTTATAAAACAAAGACTGATATTTAATATGTATATTTTTATATTTAACATTTTTAGAAGCTATAGAATGCCTAAATATTTCATGAATAAGATTTTAATAAAGCTTATTAAAAGATATAACTCGAAATAAGGATACAATAAGAATTTTATAAAAAAATAAATATGATGAGATGCCTGAATGTATGTTTAGTGAAAATGTTCTGAATGAATAAAAAAAAAAAACAAAATATTTTTATTGTTAGGTGAAAATAAATATGATGTTAAATTAAGCATTAATACTGTTAACTAAATAAATAATAAATAATAATTTAAAAAAAATACACGACCTTACATTTTAATTCGCGCATTTTAATAAAACCGTGAGAGGTTTTATTTAATTTCAAATATTTTTTTGTAACAATGATTAAAGAAAACACTTCGTTTATTACCACTTGAGTTTTATTATAGACTACATGTTTCAGAAGTTAAACTTCCATCATTCAGGTTTGTATAATAACTAAAATATAAAATATAAAATTGTTCTATAAATAAGGAGAGGGGAAAGTAAGGGGAAAGTAAAGTATTTTTCCTTTGTTTTCAAACTCCGTTCCTTGACCAACCCCTTCTCCTTACTTTCCCCTCTCCTTATTTATAGAACAACTTTATATTTTATATTTTAGTTATTATACAGACCTGAATGATGGAAGTTTAACTTCTGAAACATGTAGTCTATAATAAAACTCAAGTGGTAATAAAGGAAGTGTTTTCTTTAATCATTGTAACATGTCTTACCACAAAGTTAATGCCGAAACAATAAATAAAATATTTTTTGTTGTTTCAGTTTTACTTGGTTAGTACCATTTTTTAAATATGTATTGTCACACGATCTTCTAAATTTAAACCTGTGACAGTCAAAAACACTTTTTTTATTTTAACATTTTTTTAACCGAAATATGCTATGTTTTAAAGGTAACAGCAACACACGCAATAATAAACATTGATCATGGTGAACAGTTTGCTTCTTAAAAATGCTGTTATTTAAAATAGATGCATTGCTAATTAATAGATTTTTTATATTTTCTATGTACTGTTAAATTTGACAAATAAGAAATGTTTGCTTACTATTTGTGTATTAATTTTTAAATCAAAGACATATTTTTTGATTCTACTAAGTTGTATTTTATTGAAAAACACGTAAAAATTAATATTGTTTTGCATAGTTATGGCATTTTCAAACGAATGTGAATATTAAATGGACTGACGATGTAGCTATACAATTATGTAGCTATACAATTCTAGGTACTTAAGTGGTAGTTTTAACATCTTATTAAACACCTTATATCTTAACCACTGCTAAACATATTTAAATAGACTATTATTGCACATCATCTCTCTCTATGTATACGCTTGCATGATGCGTTTTTGATAAACTTATGATTTTTAATACAATTATATCTAAGTGATAGTTTTAACATGTGCTGTAATAATTTATGGGAGACAACAATAGTTGATAGGGGATGTAGGTACGTACACCTATATTTATTTTCTGGGAAAGGAACTTACTATAACTATTTTCTTTTCCATTTAACCAGACTCATCCACGGCCCATGCGTGGTACCTAATACAGCATGTTTTTATTTTTATTAAAGTTTGGATTTGAAAACGTAACGGTTGTCACAAACTGGCACTCCATATGCAAAAAATAGGCACTCCACCTCCATAATTCCACACCCTTTGATTTATAATACCTCGATTTATGATACGAAATCGGCATATTCGACAGAAGACCAATACTTCCGGAACGGAAATAGCAATTTGCATAAAACGGGTAGTGAGGAAATGGAATAAATTGAATATCATTCGGCTTGAATGTTATAGAAGGTTTAACCATTACAGAAGAGTGCTGAAAGAACTGAAAGAAAATTTTTCAGGAGCCTTTCAGGGACAGATTACGGTCTACTCAATTCCTTGTACGTGCGAATGATAATCCATAAAATATTTTAAATAACGTTTCATGCTTTTACCAAAAAAATAAATAAAATACGGAATTTGTAATTTTAATTATTACATATTAATATTTTGTATTTTAAAAGCAATATTTAACTGTTTAGCCTTTTACACGGGTAAAACATCCCATAGTTTCAATATGGGAATCAAAGAATTGAGATGTCTTTTTAATGATAATTTTTCTAAATTTACTTATCACCTCATGTTTATAGGAAGACCACAATTTTGATGAACTAACGAGCATAGATATTTTAAATGTAAATAAATCCACTCTTTGTTAAGATAATCTTGAAAAATTAGTAATAAATAAAGCGATTAATAAAGATTTACTAATAATAAATAACCAATTCAATTTATCTTCAAGTCTGAACTTGAAAATATTCCATTGTGATTCATTTTTTTTTTCAACTTTGCTTTAATCTCCTATTAAACAGTTACAGTTGACCTGATTATGAAACGGTTATTCAGAAACCGGTAGTCGTGAAATAGAGTTGTAATATGGTACTACACAAACTATTTTATTTGTAAGTGTGATCCAAATTCTGGATAATATACACTTACTCGAGAAACGCTGGAAAACACGTCAGTAAAGTGATCACTTAAACTAGCCTATGAAGGTCAAAGGCCCCGTAAATGCCCAGACTTCCATATTTTCCTTCATCTTTGCTGAGATGCCAAAAAATAAGTAAAACTTGAATTGTTGGGCAATATATTCAAAATTAAACACGGTTATTGGATTGAATTCTACTTTTATTTACATATATGATATGTGACGCATTTCGTCTTATCAAGACATTATCAAACACTGACTTAAAATATTTACAAAATGTCCTTATATATACAAACAATTATTGCTGTTTTTAGGTCTAGGGGTGCATATAATGGTGGGTATTTCAATAGGTAATGTGGATTTCTATGAAAGTTAAGATAAGCAATGTAGTTAAGATAAGCAAACTATTGTCCAACAATTTAATATGTAATTCTATCAACTGTCTTAAGATACAATAAATAAGTGAAACTTATATTATATTTTGATATCTCATCAAAGATGAAGAGAAAATACGGAAGTCTAGATATTTACGGGCTGACGACCGTCATAGGCTGGCTTAAGTGATCACTTTACAAACGTGTAAAATTCACTAATTCGACCTATTATTGACAACCACACTACTCAAATTCTTGTATAAATGTTCTACCATATATGTATATATGAACCAATTGTGAAACATTATTCTTGGATCACTTGAACATCAAAACAGACATCTATTGGTGAAATGAAAAGAAACTTTTTATTGAGCAGAAACTCTTTTATTTGTATGTGAGGTCCGAATCCTGGATAATTATCACACACATGAGATGAGATGTCAACAAATAAAATGAACATAACTCCTGTAATTGGAGATGATCCAGATTTTGTCTACAAGTATTTGTCGTAAGTAAAACATATATTAAAAACTAACTAATCATCACGCCGCTTCCCCGCAGGGGTAGGCAGAGAGAATAGAACGCCACACTACTCTGTCTTTGCAAACATTCTTCGCTTCTTCCACGTTCATGCATCTCCTCATACATACTCGCCGATTGTTACGACTCCTAACCTGACCACTTTCAAGTATTTGGCATACCTGATCGTGCCATGTTTTTCTCGGTCAATTTAATTCAACTTAAATACTAAAAAAACCTTAAACTTTTGCGCTTTCAAAAGCTGCAGTATTAAATGTAAAACAATAATTTAAGTACCCTTGAATAATGATATCTTAACGTCTACAATAAATATAACGTGAGTGTAAAAGTATTATTATAAGAAAGATAGCAAGCGTTTAATTAAACTTACTTTAGATATTCCGCTTCCAAACCATCCTTTCTTCCTTTGTTTTCTCTTAACGTACAAGATGAACGCTCACTGTTAAATATTGTCATTATTCTCCTTGTCTCATCTCACCCCATTGTATGAGACATAACGTTTCCTCTTTCTCTCTGAGGAGAATTTCAGTTTTAATTTAAGTACGTTAATTTAAACTAAATACGTACATACTCGTATATGGTGAGGTGTTATCACTTCAATGAAGGCATTTAAAGAGAATATTTTGAGTATGTATAAATCTTTTAAATTAAAACTTGTTCGGAAATCTGGATTATCTCCAATTAAGAGTTATTTTTTAATGTTATTTTTAACATCTAAATATAGACGTCTCTAGTGAAGTTCTAGTGATTCAAGAACAGGGTTTCTAAATTGGTTCATATATATAGAACTTCCAAGAATTTGAGTAGTGTGCCTCTAGCGAGATAAACTCATGCCTCTAGCGAGATAGCGAGTGTTTTTGCCTAGAATTTTCACTCATGAATTACATGAAATTATAGTAACTTTAAACATAAAGAGTAAATCCAGTCACAAGTAGGCATAGGCTATGAAACTTTTAAAGTTGAAGCCTGAGTAGGGACATGATAAACGGTGTTGCATAAGCCGTAGCTAGATTTCAGAGTCACTTGGACGTTAGGTAATTCAAAAAAAAAAAAAATTGAGTAGTGTGGTTGTCAATAATGGGTAGAATTGGTGAACGTTACACGTGTGTAAAGTGATCACTTAAACCAGCCTATGACGGTCGTCAGCCCCGTAAATGCCCAGGCTTCCAAATTCTTCTTCATCTTTGATGAGATGTCAAAAAAATATGCACAACATTTTGAGTGTGTCTAAATACTTGTACGCAAATCTGTATTATCTCGTGTAGTGAAGATGAAGAAGAATATTGAAGTCTTGACATTTGCGGGATTTACGACACTCATAGGCTGGTTGAGTGATCATTTTACACACGTGTAACATTTACCGATTCTACCCATGATCGATAACAACACTACCCAAATGCTTGGAGCTTCTGAATACATTGTTCAAATTCGAAACAGAGTGCTTGAGTTTGTGAACTAGAAATTCACTAGAGACATCTATGTTGAGTGTCAAAAAATGTATAAATCTTAAAAATTGTTTCTAAAAAATCTTTTCTTAAAAATCTCTATAAATTAATAGTGTAGAGCAGCTCTTTAGTTCACAAATCGCTCACTCCTTTCAACAACGTCATAAATCAAAAATCGCCAATTTCCAGTTGCCAATGCCCAGAAAATGTACTATATCCAAGCAAAAGAGGCATATTTTTAACTTAATATTTACCCGTTACAGTACAAAAAAATTTGTTTTTGAATTTTGAAGAAAAGGCATTGTTTAATTATTTTTTTAAACAAACTAAATATTTTTCAAATGGAGAAAAAACCCTCAGGTTTTACCTAAAAAGATCTGTTGCACACTTAAAAGTTCAATAAGTGGCTTGATATTTATTTTTAATATATTGTGTTATATTTTTAAACTATAAAAACGTTCTCCTGAAAAATCAAGTTTTTTGATTTATGACGTTCTTGAAAGGAGTGAGCGAAATGTCAAATATTACTGACGTACAACTCCATTTTACGACGAATTATAACATCTTCTGAAAGAGTTATTATTTTGCGCCATCCTGTATATATACAACTACATTCGGCGCATAGATTTGTTTTGCTGTATAAAATATATCTTTACTGGTATTTATTGATATGAGTTACTGGATGTCATCTTATATCCTTTGTAACATTAATTTTAATCTGACATCGACGTTGTTTGTGGAACTGTAATACGAGTAGTGAATTAAAGTAAGTGTGAACTTAAAAGGATTCCCCCAGGACGAAGATAAATCCCGGCGTGTATGGAAATACATTGTGGTATTGTAAGGCTTTCATATTTGGGTCTGACAAAACGTGTTTTCAGGCGGCATAGCGTACAACAAAATTTCGGCAAGGAATTATTTATGAACGATGAAAAAAATCTCTCATGGAAAATTGTTATTCTCTATCACGAGTAGCTGAGTTCTAACGAAAAACGAGTTTTGTTATTTAAATATGTAAATATATTTTATATATATATATATATATATATATATATATATATATATATATATATATATATATATATATATATATATATATATATATATATATATATATATATATATATATATATATATATATATATATATATATATATATATATATATATAAATATATATATATATATATATATATATATATATATATATATATATATATATATATATATATATATATATATATATATATATATATATATATATATATATATATATATATATATATATATATATATATAAATATATATATATATTTATATAAATATATATTATATATATATATATATATATATATATATATATATATATATATATATATATATATATATATATATATATATATATACATATATATATATATATACATATATATACATATATATATATATATATATATATATATATATATATATAAATATATATATATATACTATATATATATATATATATATATATATATATATATATATATATATATATATATATATATATATATATATATATATATATATATATATATATATATATATATATAATATATATATATATATATATATATATATATATATATATATATATATATATATATATATATATATATATATATATATATATATATATATATATATATATATATATATATTTATATATATATATATATATATATATATATATATATATATATATATATATATATATATATATATATATATATATATATATATATATATATATATATATATATATATATATATATATATATATATATATATATATATATATATATATTTATATATCGTGGATACTTTGTGGCACGTTTTATAAACTTAAAATATATACAATTTTGTTTTTACCCATTTTTTTGGTAAATTTTTGCAAGTTAAACCCGGTTTTTGATGGCAAGGTTTTTGTCGAAACCGGTTGGAGAAAATATACCAATATATAAGTGGTTAAAAAAAATTGGTTTTATTACATAAAGTATATAAATATATATTTAAAAATATATACATACATATATACTCGTAAACATACATGTACATAGTCAAACAAGCTATTTCATTAGAGACATTTATGGTAAGACGATTTTTTTTCTTTTTTTGTTGAGGTGTCATAAAATAATAGTTCACTCCTAATTGGAGAATAAACAGATTTGTGAACAAGTATTTGGACACACACAAAATACTGTATATATTTTTTTCTAATTTTGAAACACTGTACAAGAATCACTAGAATTGGGAAATGTGTCACTTAACCAAGCCTATGATGGTTGCAAGCCCTGTAAATGGCAGATTTTCATATTCTTCTTCATCTATATTAAGATGTTTTAAAAAAAAATAAGGTATTAAAAGCATTATTAATTACAAAAAATCAAAAATAAGTGTCTCCTGTAGAAATTAAAACAGATTTTTATTTTTAAAATAATAACGACTTGTATGGTGGTCTGTCATTTTTATCTGGCACGCTCAGCACAGCGACCGACGGTAAATTAGATTGTTTTACTGCCAGTTCTTGCGTTGCCCGGTTTCCCTAGTGGCCGGGCGGGGAGCTTCATACATATCCCGAGATTTATTTCGACAAATGTACGCGCCTGAAATACCCGGGTTGAATTGAGATAATTGTGTCGAATTTATCTTGGGCGGAGGTGAAAGGGGGCAAGTACACGAGCGCACTTTACATACTTGCCACCTTCCTAAGTACCGGCATTCACCGTCTAATCATGCTTTTGGCAGGATTCAAGGAAGGAACGTGAATTAAGGATATATTCAGGATATTGTGTGCCCGATTTCACCCATTGGCCTTAATTAATATTCTTCAAACCCTTATCCACACCCGATGGCGCAGTGGGCACTGCATCATATAATGTCATGTCATTTCAACCCTAATCCGCACCCGATGGCGACTCTTATCTGCATCTGATGGTGCAAAGGGCACTGCATCATATAAACGCACTATTATCTTTATCGTAAACGCATGAAAGAAAGGTGAAGGGAAGAGAAGCCTTCCGCTTCAGGTACCAATCTAGGGTAATATTAAATAAATATAAGAGTGAAAAAATACCTTTATTTTTTCTCCACTCATTCGATCCACGTGCAAAGCCATCTTAACACATGTGCTAATTTTATCAACAATGCTTATCTCAGCTTTGCATTATTTCCTTATATTACCACTCCAACATATTTGATAAATCATTTTGACTACATTTGTCTGAGAGATCGTATTTCAGCTGCATTAAGTCTACTTTCACGTTTGTTGCCATCTCCATGTTTCAATTCTATATATAAGAGTTGTAACCATGACTCTATTGTGCACAGCCAGTTTATCTTTGGCTGAGAGCTTAAAAAAATTGTTATAGCTAATTACAGTGCGCCATTCACTCGGTTCTCAGCATTCACTCCCTTTTCTATATTCTTTATCAATCATTCTATCCCTAGAAAACATACTTCCCATACAAATATTTACTATAATAATAATTATGAATAGTCATAATATAAAAAAGGTCAAGAGATAAAGCGTGTGTTCATAAGCCTAAGGAATTATAGAAACATGTTGTGCAGCTTAATTTGTCAAATAAAAAGATCGACTTTAAACAGTATTTTTTATCGATTTTTTTTTGTTTAAATACGAATATATTTACTTTAGTTTGGCTTTTTAAATTATTAAAGTAAACACAGCAGCAAAATTTATTTTAACCGTCCATTCGCATCCGCTCTAGAGTAACTACTCACGGCTTTGGCTAAAAATACGCAAATTAATCACTGTTTTGTGCAATTCCGTACAGTTTTTCAATATGAGTTTCACAAACTATAAAAATGTTTTTTTATATAAGTTTTTCAAACAATATTAGTTATTATTTTATAAAAAATAATTTGATTATAAAAGGCATTCGTTGTTTTTCTCATATTATTATACTCATAAGTGGATAATTTAATTGCATTAATGTTTTTATGTTGTATACATGTATTGTTGATAAGATTGTTGATACATTAGTTGGGATTTCGATGGATGTGAAATTTTGAAGGTTTTTCTTCTTCCTGGCTCCATTCTAGCTCATCGTCTTTGTAGACTGTTGGGTTCATCTTTCGTCATCCTCAGGCTGTAGGTCCTTCTGTCATGGACAACAGCACCTAGGCCATGCCTTAGAATCATATTTTCGTTCTGCAGCATCCATGAATTCTTTGGTCTTCCTCTAGATGTCTTTCGAGAAAGATCCATGGCAATTCCCTGGTTCACAATATGATCAGGTTTTCAGCATCCTATGTGCTCGTACCATATTAATTGCCTTTCTTCTACCTTACTATTGATGTCTGTTATACTCCGGCTTGCACGAATGCGTGAATTTTTTATTTTGTCTCTAAGAGACATTCCAGCTGACCAACCTTGTACATAATAAGCAAGGTAAATAATAAATGCAATTCCCATCTAAAAAAAAAAAAAAACTCCAGCTGACCATTTAAGGATTATATTATTTATTGATTCGGCATATTATGCAACTATATGTAATGACATATAAAAAAAACTTGCGGTATAAAAACCATTTATTGAGTTTAATTTTATTATTCACGGCTAGTTTGGAAAATTACAATTGTTTTTATCGACAGGTGATAAGTAAAATTTTGATGGTTTGTAAATATTAGTTTTAAAACTAGTTTTACTAAACACCTGTCGATGAAAACGATTGTAGTTTTTGAAACTATTTGGATGTAATGAAATAAGTGGTATAAAACAAGTATTTTTTTTTTAAAATAAATTTCTTTACCGTTATGCCTTATCTCAGTTGAGGAACCTATATGTACATTTTCAAAAAAAAAAAAAAAAAATTTTAAACCCTTATCCGCACCCAATGGTGCATAGGGCACTGCGTCATATAAACGCAGTGTTATCTTGATCGTTTACACATGAAGGAAAGGTGACCAGCCTTCCGCTTCAGGTACCAGTCCAGGGTAATATTGAATAAATATAGCTATCATAAATCACGGGTTTCTAAAAATTTGTTTTATATAATGAGTAAATTATAGAATTCATAGTTAAGCTTTAATTAAAATAATAATGAAAGTTATTTATAATATAAAGGATAAAAATAAAAAAAGCGCTTGATAATATTTTATTTGATAGGTTGATAATACGATAAAACTTTGATTTTTTGCTGATAAGTCGATATTGTAATACTTGGACCTAAAACATTAATATTTTAAGCTACATTAAGATGCCAAGATGTATTTTCTAAATATAATCATTACCTACATAGAATGCAATATGTAAACACATTGTATAATACTTTTGCATATTAAAATCAGTAATAACTTTGTGGTATGGTAAAAAAACACAAGCCTTTAATATAGGAAAAACATCGCGTAAATTCAATATCATAGTTAAAAAACATCTAAGGTGCTGAGAATTTTTCAGAATTTGCTGGTCAACTTATATGTGAAGACCATAATTATAATAAATCAACGGGTATAGAAATTTTACATGTTAATCAAACTGAGAGATAAACTAGAAAAAAAAAATAAATAAAAAAAATAAAAAGTTACCCATAGTAAATAACCAACTAAATTTTACTTCGAGTCCACTTTTGAAAATATTCCCATTGTGATTAATTTATCTTCTTTCTCTCTTTCAAAGTTTTATTTTATACAAATGTCAAATCGTAATAATTTCATATTAATTACCTGACGATTGTTTTTCCGAAACCGGTAGTTACGAATGTTGAATAAAGTATTAATAATTGTGGTATTACACAAAGTAAACAATGGATGATGAAGAGAGTGTCTTATTTAAAATACGAATTTTAAGATTTTTCATTTATTTTAGTACCATTTACTGCTTATAATATTTTTTCGACAGCGATAATACAAAAAAAAAGTTCTTTAAGAAATTTCATAGATAATTTACAAAAGAAATATGTTTTTTTGTATTAAATAATTCTTTGAGGTACATTTTACAAACCTTTATAAATTAAAACTCATATTTTGTTTTTAACCACTTATATTATCGGTTCCTTTTTCCAACCGATTTCAACAAGAACCTTGGCATCTTCAGGGATACATATGCACTTAACCTCAAACTGTATATAGAATTTAGAAAAAAAAAATTGAATTTTGATTTTACCCAAAATTGTATTTTAAATATAAAAAAATATGTTTATTTTCAATTTCATTTAATTTTTTATACAGTTTTAGGTTAAGTACATGTTAATCCCTAAAGATGACAAGATTTTTGTCAAAACCGGTTGGAAAAAAGTACCACAAATAAAAGCGGTCAAAAAAATGCTTTTATTTTAAAGGCAAACAAATAAATACTCAGCGTTTGCACAAAAATTAAATTTTTATTTGAAAAGCTGGAAGCGATCGCTATATTGACCGCCTCGCATGTGGAGCTTTCAATTGTTGTCTGTGGTTTTTCTGTAGAGGTGTCTGTTTATCCATGTGTCATTTCGACTAAAACGTCCAAATATATTTGTCGAAAATATTAAGCTTTATTTTATTCAATACAAAGCTTTCCCTAGGGGGTCGATTCAATTGTATTTCGTGACGACGTAAACGCAATGGCAACTAGGAAAATTGAGTTTTACTAAAAATGATAGTCAACTACATTTCCTTGTTGACTATAATGATATGCGGCAAATTCAACATCTTTTTTAATGAGATGAATGTAGATCTGGGTGTGAAAAAGTAGTCTTTTTCTTTTTGCTGTAGGCCTTGTGGCCTGTTTTTAAGAGGGATTAGCCTCCTGCAACGTCGATTCCTGTCGACCCATCTCTTTGGTGGTCTGCCTGTGGAGTCGTCTACCATGGGGTTGACCGTACAGTGCAATGTGGGGGGAGTCTGAATGGTTCCATTCTTTTCACATGCACACACCATTGTCTCCTTCGCTGCCTTCCACACCTGACGACATTTTCGATCTCGCATATTTCACTGATCCTGGCATTTCTTATTCCATCTCAATATAAATAGTAGTGAAATAGAACAAGCAGATGATTTCGTATAATCAAGAAGTATGTTTTCTAGAGATGGATTGATTAACAAAGATAAAGAAAGGGGAGTGAATGCTGGGAGCAAAGTGAATGGTGTACTGATCAGTTATAGCAATTAAAAACCTTTCAGCGAAAGCCAAACTGGCAGTGTACAAGAAAGTCCTAGTAATCTATCGGATTGTAGCATGGAGTTTGCGATAGAAGGATGAAAGTAGACTGATGTAGGCAAAATACGATCCTACAGACGAATGTCTGGCAAAACGATGTATGATTGATGTTCGAATGGTGAAATAAGGAAGGAATGCAATGTTGAGATAAACATTATCGATTAAATTAACATACCTTTCTCGTATTAACATACGAGAAAGGTATGTTGAGATGGTTTTGACATGTTGAATGAGATGGTTTTGACATGTTGAACGAATGAGTGAGAAAAGAACGGTATTCATGTGAAGAATTTAGATGGAAAAAAAAGAGCAGAGGAACACTGAGAAAAACTTGGCTAGAATACTGAAGAGGTAAATAATGTTTGCAAAGACAGAGTGGTGTGGCGTTCTATTCTCTCTGCCTACCCGCGCGGAGAAGCAGTGTGATAGTTTGTTAGTTAATAATTTAATTTTTTGTTTGAATATAATTTAATAATTTGTTTCACTGCTAGACTCGCGAATCTTTTATTTTAGAGGTTTGTCTAGACGTCGGAAAAAAATTTGGAAAAAAAGTTCATAATATCTGTCATAGGCTGTTTGAGTTATAACGTTATACCCAGTTGAAACTCAGATTAGTAAACAAGGATTTGGGACACATTTAAAATATTGTAAATTTATTATAAAATTAAAATCGAAATATTTTTATGAAGACTTATGATGGTATTCTCCTAAATCCTGAAAATTTGAAATTGTTTACGCCGCAGACATTATCCATCTCTTCAGTATTCACTTTCGTTAAGTTTTTTCATAAACTTCCTGAAAGATTATGATGTTTTTCCTATCATATTTCAGGCACTAATGTTCTTATGCCTCAATTTCCCGAGGATAGGCCAAGATTCATATCCAATACCGGTTATTGTACGGAGTCACGCGATTCGATGTTTAGCGAGCCACAATGAACGTTTTACAATGTATTGTGGGGCTATAGATCATGGGTCGTTAATCCTTCATTATGGTTTTGCTCTCCGCTAAATGTGTAATAAGAAATTTTCACTTCAAAGCGAAATTCGGCCCGATTTTTAAATTAAAATAAATGGAAAGAAATTTTCGTGCTATTGAAATAAAGCAATCTTCATAATTGAGCGAACGGAAAAAGCGATTAACTCAAACTTTTAATAAAAAAAATAAATTTTGTTCTAAAATCACTATAAATATTTTATTATAACTTAATTATAATGTCTGCAGGTTTCGAAGCTAAACGTTTCTTTATCAAGACTTTATAAAAAAGCGGTTAGCTTCGAAACCGGTACCTTTGCGATTTTCCATTTGATAATTAAAATGAAACTTTGTTTTAAAATCACCATAAATATTTTTTTATAACTTAATTATAATGTCTACAGGTTTCGAAGCTAAACGCTTCTTTATCAAGACGAAATAAAGAAGCGGTTGGCTTCGAAACCGGTAGACATTATAATGAAATTATAATAAAATATTTTAAGTAATTTTAAAACAAAGTTTCATTTTAATTATAAAATGGAAAACCACAAAGTCAGTGCTTCAAATGTAAATTAAATTCAAACTTATACTATTTTTTAACCTACAGGTTATATTCGTAACCCATACTCGTTTAGTCAGTTAGCAGTTTATTTTATTTATTGTTTCGGCATTCAGTTATTTAAGTTGCAGAAGTTATAGAAGTCATAGAAGTTGTGACCGGTGCTGTGGCGTAGTTGGATAGACGCTCGACTGCAAGACTGGTGTCGCTGGTTCGATTCCCGCCAATTATAAAATGAATTCAAAAATGATTTATTGTCAATTAGTATGGGTGTTTGTGATGTATTTTTCACATTTACCTTCCCTATCCTTACTATCCTACCTGCAGACAAGCATCTAAAATAGACGCTTTGAGGGTTATTCCTTTGAAAAAAATGGTGAAAAAACAGCCATACAAATTAATGAGGCAAAATTGGTTAGTAATAGAAGCAAAAGAAGACCGAACATTAATAAAAAATAATGAATTAAGAAAATAATGCAGTGCTGAGAAAATATTATTGATAAAATTAAGAGAGGTGAGTTTAAATAGTTTGGTCATTTGTAACGAATGAGTAAGGGAGAAAGGCAAAAAAGGTGAGGTAGTTTGAAATAGAAGCAGAGGTCGACCAAGGAAAACGTGGGATGATTGAGTACTTCGAAAACTTGAAATCGATCAGGTCCGAAGGCTCAATGATTGGCGGGTATGTACGAGGAGATGCATAAATGTGTAATAGACGAAGATCGCAAAGACAGATTGGTGTGGCGTTCTATTTTCTCTGCCAACCCTTGAGGGGTAGTGGCGTAATGGTTGTTAGTAACTCAGTTTCAGTTATAAAAGACCTGTTTTAATATTCGATATTTAAAATTTTGAACAAACGTACATTACCATATTACAATGATTGAAGAAAACACTTGTTTTTTACCACTTGAGTAAAAAACAAAAAAAAAAGTTGTAAAAAACAAGTGTTTTCTTCAATCATTGTAACATGTCTTACCACAAAGTTAATGCCGAAACAATAAATAAAACATTACATTATTTATTTTTATTAAAACATGAGTCATCAGCGTTTATTAAAATCTCAAATAATTTGGAAATTCAAGTACGTAAATATATTTTTTGTTCGTATTTTATTATTAATTTTTACATTTTCAGTGAAAAATTGCTGAAATGTTTTTTTTCAGACTTGACAGTTCCCGATTTAAATATCCTGTCATAAATCTAACTAAATCGAGTTTGATTTTCTCAACGAGCAAATAAAAATCTCATTACTGTTGGCATTTTCCTAAAAAAATACAACCCTATCGCGATTACAAAAAAATTTTTAAAATGCGATATTACTAAAAAGGTCAGACGGGTTGTCCACCCTTCATAACTAATTAACTAACTAACTTACCATCATGTAACCACGCAAGGGTAGGGGGAGAGCATTGAACGCCATACCACTCTGTTTTTGTGAACATTTTTTGCCTCTTCCACATTAATGCATCTCCTCAAACATTTCCGCCGATTATTTCTTTCCGCCGATTCTTGAGCTGGCAACTTTCAACTGATGATGTTTCCTGATCATGTCGAGTTTTCATTTTATATTATATACATGAAAACCAAATTTTAAAACGCGTTTAATTTTTCACATTCGCCATAGAAATATTAATTATGCTCAATTTATATAGCGTCGTTTTCGTGTAAAATCTCCTTGAGGGTATTTTTTCCTTCTCGTTCAGTATTGAAAATCGGGGTTTATACAAAAAGTTAAATTTATTTTAACTTAAATTTTTTGATATCTTAACATAAACTGATAAAAATATAGAAGTCTTGGCATTTACAGGGCCCACGGCATGTCATGGGATGGCTGGTTTAGTGATCACTTTACACACGTGCAACATTCACCAATTCTATCCATGATTGGCAAATTTTTGGAACTCCTTTATATATTTATCACTATCGTGACACAGTAAGACAATCGTCATTTATGTTAAAATAAGAAAAGCTTTTTTTAAGCGAGATTTTCTTTTATTTCGTCTGAAATCATGCTTTTAAATTTATTATGTAGCTTATAATTTGATCATTTTACTTACTACATTTTGAGTGTGTCCAAATACTACACATTATTGACATCTCAGCATTGATGAAGAACAATAAGGAAGTTAGAAGACTCATTACCCGATCGTAATGCCTATTTTGTAACTATAATACAAATATTAATAATTTAAAAAAAAACGTTGGGAATAAAAAAATCATTTTGAAGTACAATGTAATAAATATATAAGAAATATTTATTTTATTTTATTTTATTTTTATTTACTTCTTTAATTAGCTTACATTACACTAATATAAATGTATATAATATATATATATATATATATATATATATATATATATATATATATATGTGTATATATATATATATATATATATATATATATATATATATATATATATATATATATATATATATATATATATATATATATATATATATATATATATATATATATATATATATATATATATATATATATATATATATATATATATATATATATATATATATATATATATATATATATATATATACATATATATATATATTTTTTATGTATATATATATATATTATATGTAAATATATAAACATGTACATATAAATATTTACATATTTTTACAGCAAACAAAACATTAACTTTTAAATTCTTTCAGACTTTTTTCATTCTTCATACATTCAGGCATCTTGTCATACATTTTCAAACCCTTATATGTACATTAAACAATTTTGTGACTTGGCTTTTTTCAACAATGGCAGTCTTATTTTATCCTAATTTCTATTAATACGTTCATGAAAAACTTTGTTTCACACTATTTCATCCTTTAAATATAAGGGCAATTTATTGTTTAATTTTTTTATATAAAGATCAGCGTATTTAATTTTAGTCTTTTTTTTTTTTACGGATAACCAGTTTAGTTCTTCTTTCATTTTTTTCTAAATTATTTTATCTATTTTTGTTGAGCACCATTCTCATCTTATTTTTCTGTATTATTTGCATTTTTTTTAAATTTCCTTCATTTGCCAAAAATGATATTGTTGAGCATAATATGAAAAAAAAATTATATATGTAATAGAAAGATATAAATCAGTTGGGTGGTGCACATATTCCCAAATTTCGCTTCTTTATATCTGCGGACGGTCGTCTCCGTTCGTTTTTTTCGTTTTCTTTATAATTTATGGTTTTCTATGATACATTTTAAATTTACAAGCAATAACAGTTTGGATGATTTATTAATTTTACTCGTTTTTCCGCCAAAATCACTGTAAGAAGATTCTCTATCGAGATAAATTGGCTTATCATGTTTGATTTATGCGAACAACCCTCTTAACGGGAAGACGTAGAGTAATTTTTAATAAATTTCTAAAATTAAGGGCACTTTTATATAAATTTTCCCGTTATTTTTATAAATACTGTATGCAGTTTGATTGTGTTATGTGGAAAGCTGTAATTTACAACAAATTAATTTGCACTTAATATTCTGAATAAGTATTTGAATTAAAATATTAGTATTAAATAAAATATTAAATTAAAATGGTGTTCAAAAATGTTACGGATGCATCAAATCACGTATCACAAAAGGTTTTTGATAAAAAATAGTAGTTTACTAAGTAACACTGAAATTAAAAACAAATATAAGTTAAAAACGTAAGTTTTCTTGCATATTTTACGCAGAAACTTTGTGGTAAATTTTATAAACTTTATAAAATATAACAACTTTTTTTAACCACTTTTTATTGATACACTTTTTCCAGGCCACAAGAACCTTGTGATCCTCAGGGTTTATGTACTAATTCTAAAACATTGAAATACTCATAGTTAATAACCCTTCCCTTGCGATACCAAATACTTCCACACATTCCGTACACCATATGAAAATGTGATTTAAAAAAAACTAACCATAATCTAACTTAGGGTACAACACTTATTTTACTTTTAAATACTCGTATTTAGAATTTTAGAAAAATAAACAGCAGAATAAGGGTCTTGGTTAGTTTTTAAGACTACTAGTTGAAACTTTGACATGAAAAAAATTGATTTTATACAATAATTTTACAAATTATATTAAAATACCAATATTCCAAACTTTTATAAAAAGAACAAGAAAATGAGGGTTATAATAATTTGTAATAAGTTAGTTTTTTTAGGCTACCACACCTTGGCACAATTATTTTAAGACCCGATATCATTTTGCGACTTGTGGATTGGGAAACGCTGAACTAGAACATACAAAATCGTTGTTTCCTCATTTTTCTACCCGGTAAAGTTTTATTAGTAATTTGTGAGGTGTATATTGGAGCTAAGCCCTTTGACAATATGGCAAAACACCGTTTTTCCTCCGCCAAATTGGGTTATTTGCGTCTGCCCTTCAGGCGTGTTATTTTCTTGTCACTAGACGAATTTAACCAGAAATTGCAAATACCAAACGCAAAGCGGTCTACGCGTCATTTCGCGCGTAAAAATTTGCCGCCTTTTTATCGTGTGATATCACCATTTTCAAAATGGTAGATAATTTTTTGTCCTACGTAGTGATATCTTATGGCTTGAATACGACGAGGTTGCTGGAAAAAATTGCAACACAATGGATTTGAAGTTCCCAAACACATAAAAGAAAACGTTTTTTATGTTAGTCCAAATACAATCTTATTATTTTAGTTGCACTTACATTTTTGTCACTCGTATCTCTTACAACAGTATATGGAGCAGAGGTTTTTTTCCAATTGGAATTTAAATGTTGACCTAGATTTTTTTAAAAATTTTGGGGACCGGAAAAGGTTACTTCTTACACCTATGTCATTTGTCTGTGGTCAAATCAAATTTTCCATTATTTTATACATTTTTAAAAGAATAAAATTTTTGAAAAAATGCATTGTCAGTAATAAGGTTTTTAAATTCTAGTTTGTAAAAAATAGTTCTGGAGTAATTTAAGCAGCATAAATTCAATGTTAAAATTCAAATAAGAAAATTTATTATTTTTCCTTCAACATAAATTTTCACTCCTGATTAAACGATGAGTTTAAATTGCGAAAATTATAAATACGCAATAGAAGTTCTCATCACCGGAACGATTTTTTTTATTGTACTCAAAACAAATTGATGGCCGGAATCAAATCCGTGGAAATGCTGATCATTTCCGGTTGGAAAAAATACATTTGAAAATCAAGGGATGATTTGATTACTGAGTAATTTGACTTTTTCTGATTCAACTATTTTTTATTATTTATTAATCAGTCACTTGATTATTCATCCTACGGATGATATATCAATATTTTATGTGTATCAACTTGTGATGAAATCTTTATCATTTTTACGAAAAAGAGTAATGCATTCTCTCTAATTCAGGGAACCCCTGAATTAGAGAGTAATCATGGCTACTTTTGCTACTCGTAAACAAAAAGAGAAATCTTAAAGTTAGTGAGGACAGATGCACATGGCGTTCTATCCTCTTAGCCCACCTCTCCAAATAAAAAATGAAATTTCAATAAATCATTAACTTGTTTATGAATCGGTAAGGGGACGGGCGTTATGTATATTGAAATATAAATCACATAGTTCTTAAGTCGTAAAAATGATGTATGCACAAAACGCTCATATTCTTCAGAGGCCACACATCATTTATCTTGTGAAATCGTGTGAGCCACGCCTTTAACGAAAATCGATAAATAATATATTAACATAAGGAAATGTTCTCTTTAGATAAAAACAAAACAAAGGTTACACTGCTCTTTTTTCTCCGCACATATAAATATTTTGCTTTTTTCTACAAAATCCACCAATTTTTTTAATCTCATTTAAATAAATGTACAGTATCGAACAGATATCATTCACTCCTTTCAAGAACGTTACAAATCAAAAATCAACAATTTTCAGTTGTGTTCATGTTTTCAGAATGCCCAGAAAATGTACTATATCCCAGCAAAAAAAGGCATATTTTTAACTTAATATTTACCCGGTACAGGGCAAAAAATGTTGTTTTTGTATTTTGAAGAAAAGGTATTGTTTCATTATTTTTTTAAAAATATATTAAATATTTTTCAAATGGAGAAAAAAACCTTCAGGTTGTACCTAAAAAGATGTGTTGCACAGTAAAAAGTTCAATAAGTGGCTTGACTTTTATTTTTAATACATTGTGTTATATTTTTAAACTTTAAAAACGCTTTCCCGAAAAATCGAGTTTTTTTTTTATTTATGACGTTCTTGAAAGGAGTGAGCGATATATTGAAACAAAACTTTTTCATGTATTTTCAACATCCTCTAAAAATGTTTTGGGGGTGTTCCTCGTATTATGGACCAGGGCTGCTTCTTTCAGTGACTGAGATGATGAAAAGCGAGGAGTATCACCCAATTCTACAGGAAAAGATAATTCCAGTGATACAAAAACGAAGGTCAAATGATAATGGAAAATTTCTGCAGGATTTAACCCTCTGCCACAAATCCAAAAAAAAAATTCACACAAAAACAATGAACTGTGTTGGACTGGTCAAGAGTTTTGCCAGACCTAAACTTATTTGAAAATCTATCGGCGATATCTAAGAATCAGCTTTCCGAAATTGATAGCGCTACGGTGGAAAAGCTCATTTTTCTTTCATTGCTCAGTTTTGAGACGGAAAAATGGCATCCCGTAGCAAAACCTTTTATAATAGATGTCAAGAATAGTTAAATCTTTGACTGAGCCCAAATGAGATTATTTTAAATATTAATTTGTGATTTCACTAATTTTACAAATGTTTTTACGAAAATACAACAAAAAGTATTCTTTCAATTAATCTGTTATTCATACAGTATCGATACTGTATGAATGCTAATTTTTAATGTTAAAAGCATTGTTAACTTTGTGGTATGCTAATGTAACACTCTTCCTATCATTCATCTTGCACATTGTGTAATACCACTTTTTCAAACACTTATTTGTGACTACCGGTTTTGGCATAATCATTCCATCATCAGGTCATTAAAATAAAACTATTACGGTTTGACATTTGTTTTTTGCCGCTCCAGTTTATTTAATTATAGTTCACGGCTAGTTTCAAAAGCTATGCTTCCATATTCAGGTCTTAATTTAAACATATTTATAGTTTATATTTAGACCTAAAGATGGACGCATAGATTCCAAAACTAGCCGTGAATTATAATAAAATAAACTCAAGTGGTAAATTTTTCCTTGGATACCTATCTTATTGAATTATCTTTGATTTTTCATGCCAATTTTGCAACTAATTTAACTAGAAAAGCATACATCGATGACCAAATTCATTTATCTGCTTATTTTTGAAGAATTTTCTAAGTAAGTAGTTAAGTATCGTGATAAAAAATAAAAATAATGTCGTTCTTAGGAGACGGGATAAAATCCTCTGAAAACTATTAAAGCGGCTTAAAAAATGCCGTAAAATCATAAAAGATAACAAAAACCGTGTTAAATTTTCTATAAACTGAGATGTCCGCCTTAATGTCCCCATAAAACCACTTTTATGGTTAATTCACTGTTTTTCTCGTGAAAACGTGCAATAAATAAAAATAATAATTTAACAGTCACATATTTTTCGAGGTAAATAATAAAGCGTCTAAATGGAAACTTCATATTTATTGTATTTTCAACCTTTATGTTGACAAATGGATTTTTTGGCGAATACAATTATCAATATATCAAACATAGGGTGGACCGAGTAAAACATTATTTTATACTGTTTTTGTTGCACGAAAACTAATAAAGAAAATAATACTTAATGTTTCGAGACGACTTCCCACAGAGAAAAAAATCATCAACTTACAACTCATTACAGTTAAACATACATATAAATGCACAATTTTTACATTGGATTTTGTATTGGGTTGTGGTCCCATGGCTAGAATTAAATACATAGTTGACCCTTAAAATCAGTGTTAAATTTTTATCAAACATAACACTTAAAATTCTATAAAATACACACCAAATCAATAAATAAACCTATTATATGTAAATTTTGCAATATTTAATTTAATAATATTTTCATCCAAAAACGTCAAAAAATTTCACTTTTTTTGACAGAGATATCCTGATGAAGAATTTAGTACAAAAACCCTGATTATGACAAGGTTCTTGTCGAAACTGGTTGGATAAAGTGTACCAATAAAAAGTGGTTAAAACAAAGTTCATTTTATAAGTTTCAATGTCCATTAATTCAAAAAGTGAGACCTCGAATGTTTTATATAAAAAACATTACTTTTTTTGGGTCTTAAAAATCCTATAAACTGGATGAAATTATTTAGTTTGTGAATGAATGAAATACTACTGCAATATACGAAATCCTAAAATTGTACCAAGTTTTTCAAAATATGAAAATATGTTTTATTATTTAATTTTTTTAAATGATAATATAGGAAAAATATGGCAGCCCTACCTTTATATACGGTTATATGCGTGCATGTTGTGTTTAAGTCGGCATATTACGTGTATTTTATTGCGCACACATTATGAGATAATACAAAGTTCGTAATTAATGACGTACATTGGTTACATAATGTGTTAAACGCAAACCTTTTATTAAATTAATTATCCTGTTGTTATCCTGTTTGTATTAATTTACAGGATTAGATTTTCGAGCGGTTTCTTGAATTGTTTAAATGGTGTTTCGTCTCGCAATTCCCTCCAAATCCACAGTGGGATCTGTACAGAGTGGGATCATTTTAATGTAGACATTTTTCTTTTATTTTTCTCTTTGAAATCTATTTGTATAAAATAGTTTAAATCAACCTTCAGTTATAAACCAACATTTTACGAAAACACTTTATAAATCACTTTATTATTTGTTAACTTGCTAGATTTTAAATTTCACTAAAACAATGTTTCACCCCATAACTTGATTCTACAAATTTGATATTTTTTCTAACATTTGTAATAATATGAATACATTGGCGTTTTCTGTTTCGAGATATTCAAAATATGTGATTTTTTGTATATTTTTCTAAAACTGACAAATTGACAATATCGCCGCTCACTCGCTGGGACAGGCAGAGAGAAAATAACGTAATACCAACCTGCCTTTGCAAATATTCATCGACTCTTTTACATTCGTGCATCTATCTCCTCTTACGAGTACATACTCGCCGATTATTCCAACTTCCGACCTGACCATTTTTAAGTTTTTTTAAAAGTATCTTATCGTGCCAAGTTTTTCTAGGTCTTTCTCTGCTACTTTTACTTTAAGTATTTTTTAATAAATTATAAATAGATAAATCCGGTAAAAATTATCCGCATTCCATGAAAATTATTGTTTTGAATAATGTTCTGTTAAATATAAAAATTATATATTTTTGTTGATTGTAAGGAAATCACTCAAGATATATGAATAGTGATCACTCAAGAAAAAATAAATATATTTGAAAAATAATATAGTTTTCAATTTAATTTCTTTTACCGATTCGGCAGTCGCTTTGTAGGAATATGTTTCTATTTTAAATTTAAATTTTACTTGGTAAATTCCAATATAATTTAGCATAAACTCAAATAAATATGAATGTAAATAACTTTAAAAGATTAAAATTGGAAACAGAATGTAAAAAAGGTATTCAGTTGAAATAAATTGATAAGGCAATAGGGAATAAAAATCAGATTTAGTGGAGTCTTATTTAGAAAATACGACAAGTTGAATAAGAAAAATAAATAAACTTTGTGCCAAATCTTAATAGATATATAATATTAAATTCATTGTTTCTATTATTTTGTATTATATTGTATCTATTTTATTATTCTTAGAGATCAACTTTATTAATTTATTATTTACTATACACATAGTAAACGTTCCACGTTCTGGAGGTCCCGGGTTCGATTCCCAGGGGGGGTCAAATAAATATGTAATCTTTTCACTGTAATATTTATTCAATATTACCCTGGACTGGTACCTGAAGCGGAGGGCTGATCACCTTTCCTTCGTATGTTAACGATCAGGATAACACTGCGTTTATATAATGCAGTGCCCTATGCACCATAGGGGTGCGGATAAGGGTTTAAAAATAAAGAAATGAAATACGCATAAACTATCATTTTTTTGATATATAAACTGAATATGTTTCTAAATCCTTGTACATAAAAGCCAAGGAGAATTTTCTTAGGCAACTAATTAATATTATAAAAAAACGTATTTTGGTTACGATAATATGACCAACCCTGTTTGTTTAATTAAACATATTCTATTCATTCTGCAATCAGCGGTGCAGTAAATAGAACAATTTCTAAGTTCGCAGGATATTCACATTTCGCTAGGAAGTCCTAATTTTCCAATGAGTTCCTGGCAAGGGGGCTCTCGGGGGGCAGAGGCAAGCACAAAGGCTATATGTTTTATTCAAGGCAAGGGCTAAACCGACGTTTTACAAATCCATTGTTAATTATGGACCCTCCCCTAGGTCCTTTGTTAAGGTACAACTTTATGACGGAGGTACATACGTTATAATAAGGATACACTGCCGAAACGATGTAGCCATCGAACAAATTAACTAATTTTCACTGTGTAAATATGTAGAAATATTATCAAAATTACCGCTTAAGTTGGTCACCCTGGATCATTGTAAATGTTTGTTTATTCAAAATTGTCAATCTCCTAAAATTATCTGCAGATAGCTTTGAAATAGCTGCCAAAACATTGTGTTTAAATATGTCTGCCTTCATAGAATAAAGGACTCGGGTTCGATTCCCAGAAGATTTCAAATAAATCAAAGTATTTTTTACTGTAAAAATATATTTCTTTCATGATACCTGAAGTACAGGGTTGATACCTTGCATTTATATATAAATTATCAAATCGGCTATAACAACTGCTATGGGCAAAGTGATCTTTCCAGCTTGCAACCAGTGCACTAAATATAGCAAACGTGCAAAATTTTAATAAAAAATTCAAAGATATTATCAGAAGTGACTCTTGAATCAATTAATGAACATAAAAAACCTTTTTTTAAATGTGGTATTGTACCAATTACTAATAAAAATGCATTGAAACTCATGTCACAATAAAATTAAAGAAATAGTGGTATTAATCAAGTAATTTAATGGAGAATAGATTTATATCATCAGAGAATGACTGCCAAATCAATTAATGAAAAAAAACATATTTTTTTAAACGATGATCGAGTACTTATCACTAATTAAATGCATCAAAACTCAAGTCATAATAGATTTTTAGAAATAGTGGTATTTGCCAAGCATAATGCAAATTAAAATGAGATAAATATGATCAAAATGACTGCCGAATCAATCCAAGAAGAAAAAAACATATTTTAAAACTATGGTATAGAATTAATCACTAATAGAAAAATATGCATCGAATTCATGTCACAATAGATTTTGAGAAATAGTGCTATTTACCAAGTACAATTTTAATTAAAAAAGTGATAGGTGTAGCTAGAAAGCGACTGTCGAATTAATGAAAAATGAACACAATTTAAAACTTTAGAGTACTAATCACTAATAAAACGCATTAAAACTCATATCACTATAGAATTTAAGAAAAAGTGGTATTTACCAAGCAAAATAAAAAAAATATATAAAGATATTATCCGAATGTGACTATTGAATCAATTAATGAAAAAAACCTTTGTTTTAAAGTATGGTGGTGTACTTATCACTTATTAAATTTCCCTTTTGCACAAATGTGTAAGATATGGATTAATTCGAGAAATGTAAGAGGATGTTGAAAATTTTCCCCTACTCCGTTACAAGTTTCGAACACTATCCTCGTTTAGTTATCAGATATTTCGATGTATTCCGAAACCCATATTCGTAACATTCAAGTAAAAGTTTCCTTAACACGTCAGTCTTACAACCCCTTAACAATTCAAGTGTTGCTAAAACTCTCGGTGAGGGGATCAAAAGTCAATTCCTAATTAATAATTATAATCAACATCCAAGAAAACCAATTAATATTGACATCTACCTTACAAATTTCTGGGAAAGAAGCAAATTGTGTCTTTGGTAAGATAGTCTTATTGCAGTGGTTCTCAAAGTGTGAACCGCAAAGCCCTGGGACATCGCAGAGGTTACATTGCTGATTTCTTATAAAGAAGTAAATTTTCTCTTTGCAAAGATAGTCTATTGTAACGGTTCTCAAATTGTGCTACGCAAACCCTGGGACTGCATTTGTTTCATTGCGAATTTCATGGAAAAAATCAAACGATTTCTTTGGAAAAATAGTCTATTGCAGCGGTTCTCAGATTATGCTTTGCGAAGCCCTAGGACTCCGAAAGGTCTCTGCGAGGACTCTACTGTGACAAGCAGCAAAATGAACTTATAATAATGCTGCAAACATTTTTGTTTTATCAGATTCAAAAGTCATGGTTCAAGACATTATGACTTAAAAAAAAATGGTGCAGTGTTCTTAACGAATATTCACACTTGCTGCAATTACTACACAGGCTCTGACTGTTCTTCTTCCGTTTTTAACAACAAACTTATGTAAAACGGGATTTTCACCGTATGCAGCTACAAAAAAACCGAAATATGCTAGATGCTGAGCTAAATTTCCGTTTTCCAGTACCTTGTATAAAACCTGACATTAAACAAGAATAAACTTTGAACATCCCATGAAATGGATGGATTTTTTTTTAATTTACAGTAAAATCAATATTTAGTATTTAATTATTGTGTGTTGTTTTTTTATATATTTTTATTATTTTCACTAAATGATTAAAATGACATGATTTACATAAAACTGTGATTTGCTCCTTTTAAGACCCCGTAAAACATAAAGTGTTTCTAAAGGGTTCTTTTCCAAAACAGTTTGAGGACAACCGACCGTTTGAATATTAACTCCTTTCAGATATTTTGGTCTACCCGTATTACTGACTGATCAGGAACTCATTTAAACGTTATTGGTATTTCTACTATCATCACGCTCTTTCTGAAGGGGTAGGCGCAGATGATGGAACGCCTGATTCATATATCCTGACGTATACTCCTAGCCTTCTCCCCGTCTACATTTTGTTATATCAACTGATTATACCCGAACATGCATGGTTGTACCTCAGACTATTTAAAAGTCAAAATTTCAGTCGAGATATTAGTATTTTTCAAACGAATATTTACATTGCATAATCAAAATATTATTTAATATATTATTAGATTAGACTGGTCAGACCAGTCTGATGATGTCGGTAACGACGAAACCCGGTCGCTGGTCAAATAAATAAAGTGGAAAAGCTAAAAATATTGGTTTTAATCTAATAATATATTAAAAATGCAATTCCATCACGAAGTGTCAGTGAATAATATAAATCTATTAAAATATTATTTGTTTTAAAATCACTATGATTTATAGTGATTAAATTTTTTTTTATTATAACTGCAAAATCACTATGTTATCGCTTCAAATGTAATTTAAAATATTAACATTTTAACTGCTAATAAATGAATATTAATTTTTATTAATATACAGAAACACAAATATTTTTTTTAAATGTTTTTCGCAGGTACTTTGTGGCATATTTTATAAAATAAAACATCTTTGTTTGAACCACTTTTTATTAGTACACCATTTCCAACCGGTTTCTACAAGAACCTTGTCATCCTCAGGGCTTATGTACTAATTCAGAAACATTGAAATACTCCAAAACAAATATTTCTTTCAAAAATACGTTTATAAAGTGAAAAAAATATATGCGAATAATTTCACATGAGCTTTTCATGTTTTTTTACGCTTCTACTCGTTGACGAGTAATTTTGGATTTTCTTTTAGTACTCGGCAAGGTGAATATATTGACCACCCTGTAATTGAAGACAGATCAAAACTAGTTAATTAGTTACCCCCTCGAATCTCATCCCTCCCTGGAGTCCTTCATCCCTTAATCCTCATCCCTGCATGCGAGTACATGTCGGGGACGAAACCAAAATACTTGTGGGCCAATCCATGCGTTGAATGCCGAAACCACTTGCGAAATGCCAACTACTTTGGCTACCGAAAAACTTCGGCCAACTAATCACTTGGCAACGCTGTCTTTAGAGTTATTGGACAAGTTCGTGTCCTTTTGTGAGTACAATGTTGCCAAATGTAGCGAATACTTTGCGAGCGTTCAAAGGGAAACAGTTTGCTGCTAAAAGCGTAAAGATATGACCTAAATTTCAAATTTAGGAGATAAGAACATTAATTGTAAATATAAAGAAGAGCTTTTTAAACCTTTTATTTTTAAATATGGGAATTTTTTTATTAACCTTGCTTACTATGTACAAGGTTAAAGATCATTAAGTGGATTTTTGTTTCTACTAACTAAAAAATAAATATGTACAACATTTTGAGTGTATCCGTATACTTGTGCACAAATCTGGATTATCTCAAATTAGGAATTAATTATTATTTTTTGACATCTCAACATGAATTCATAAGAATCATCTCACCATAGTTGTCTCCAGTAAAATTCTAGTCATATTATTTTTTAACATGTCATTAAAAATGTAGTAGAATATGGAAGTCTGGGCATTTACGGGGCTGACGACCGTCAAAGGTTGGTTTAAGTGATCACTTTACACACGTGTAACATTCACCAATTCTACCCATTATTGACAACCACACTACTCAAATTCTTGGTAGTATATATATGAAGTATATATAGGAAGTATATATATGAACCAATTTAGAAACATTGTTATTGAATCACTAGAACTTCACAAGAGACATCTGTTGGTAAGATGAAAAGAAGCTTTTTATTTAGCAAAAACTCTGGATTATAATAAAATACATGAAAAACGACAGAAAATATCATTTTCACCATTGATATTTTAGCTTATAATTTCACCAGTTAATTTATTAACAATACTTTGAGTGTTTTCATATACTTGTTCACAAATCTGTTTTATCTCAAATTATTCATTTATTTATTGACTTGGCGTTTAATTTGTAGAACTTCATTTTAATTTATGTATTAATTTTAAATCAAACACAGATTTTTTGAGTCTACTAAGTTGTATTTTATTAACAAAAAACACATAAAAAATTATATTGTGACCTAACAAGGCGAAACAATTGTCACAATATAATTTTTTATGTGTTTTTTGTTAATAAAATACAACTTAGTAGACTCAAAAAATCTGTGTTTGATTTCAAATTAATACATAAATCAAATTATTCAGTTCAGTTCAATATTATTTTTTGACATCTCAACATGAATGAATAAGAATCATTTCACCATAGATGTCTCTAGTAAAATTCTAGTCAATTGAAGCAATGTGTTTCGAATTTAAATAATATATGAAGAAATTCCAAGAATTTAAGTAGTGTGGTTGTCAATCATGGGTAGAATTGGTAAAAGTTACACGTGTGTAAAAAGATCACTTAAACTAGCTTATGACGGTCGTAGACCCCGTAAATGCACAGACTTCCACATTCTTCTTTATCTAAGTTGAGATGAGGGAGGACAGAACGAGGACGGCCGAAAAAGACTTGGCACGATTATTGACAACATCTCAAACATCATAATTTGTGATCTTTTCCAAGTGTTATTTTATATATATTTATCATAAAGTGGCTTGTGGAGCACAGATGGGGGCTGGACATGTGGCGGCACTGGAGCACAGTGCTGCGTTTGCCAGCAGTTTGCGAGCTGATTGATATTAATCTACTACATCTCTCCAAAAAAAAAACAAACTTTATTTTTGATTGTTTTTCTTTCGCGGTTTCTTTTCTTTATTATTGTAATTTTGATTTCATTGTATACAATTTTTTTTTGTAAAACATATATGGCTGACTAAGTATTGCACCCACCACTTAGTCAAGCTAGAATAAAGAGTTATAATTATTATTTTACTATCATTATATGTACATTTTTTTTACATCATTTTGAGTGTGTCCAAATACTTGTTCACAAAATCTGGATTATCTCCAATTACAGGAGTTAAAAAAAAAAATAAAAAAAAACTTTTAATAAAAAGCTTCTTAACATCTCACCAATAGATGTCTCTAGTGAAGTTCTAGTGATTCAAGAACAAGATTTCTAAATTGGTTCATGTATAAAGAACTTCCAAGAATTTGAGTAGTGTGGTTATCAATAATGGGTAGAATTGGTGAATGTTACACGTGTGTAAAGTGATCACTTAAACCAGCCGATGATGGTCGTCAGCCCCGTAAATGCTCAGACTTCCATATTCTTCTTCATCTTTGATGAGATGTCAAAAAACAATACATTTTTTTTCTTATGCTTTAATTAATTTTTGTTCCGGTAACTATAATGCTACTAATTTGAATATGAAAGGAGTTTGATGTAAATAAAATACAGAGTTAACACCTTTGAGTTGATTTCAACGCATTCAGACGTAGATAATTCGTTGAACCCTTATTTCTACAACGTAGGGATGATAAGTTCCACATTGAAATCAAGTTTTCTCATGGGGATTGGAAAATTACGTCCACAGCATAATGGATTAAGAGATAAATAGAACAAGCAAAAATATTTAATATATTTTGTATATTAAAATCACAAAGTAAACGATGCATCATAGGGAGAGTGTTAATAACTTTAAAAGCATTTCTCAAAATACTGGTGAAATATCGGTTTATTTGCACGTTCAATTTCTGTGTTTTATATGAAAACCTCAAAAATATAAACATTTATGTATTTTTTTAAATTTTATCCGCACCAAATGGTGCATAGGGCACTGCATAATATAAACGCTGTGTTATCATGATAGTTATTACATGAAGGAAAGGTGATCAACCTTCCGCTTCAAGTACCTGCCCAGGAGTGAAATAAGAGTGAAAAGTCACTAATATTTATTTGACTTACCCCCTGGGGATTGAAACCGGGACCTTCAGTATGGTAGCCGAGCGTACTGACCATTACACAAAACCATATTATATAAACTTTTTTAAGATGGTAATATGCATATAAATGCTGGATGAGGAATTCTAGACATATGATTCGAAAACATCTGTGGTTATCGAAACTAATGGTCGAGTATAATGAAATTAAACTCCATAATTGATATTTTAAATATATGTATCGTGTTTAATTTTTAAAATAATAATCTATTGAGTATCTGTAAAAAAGTGTATTAAAAAATTACCCATTAACATAAACGCGTCACAATCTTTTTAAATTCGACACTGTTAAAAATACCGACATGTCGAAAATGGCGCAGTTCCCAACGCGTTTCCGGTTTTGAGAGTGGCGCGATTTTTCAGGAAATGGAAACTCTTTTCAGCTGAAAACGTACGGGCGGCGGCTTTCAGCGAAGTTTGTTAATGTATGCGGCGGCACGGGCCAACTGATTCAATTATAAGGGCGGTTCATGTTGCACTGCCTTCACTAGCTGCCTGTAAATATTTACACCTTGTTGGCCTAGCACGTGTGAGGCCCGGCGCCACCTCTCGGTATATTCCACTAATGTTGGTGACTTTGTCTGTTTCGCTCGAAAGTGAAATTTAAATGCGGCCGAACTACCCCTGACTTTGAGGAGGAAAAAAAAAACAAATTTTACCCTGAATTAAAACTGAATATTTGTTTGGTACTATTACTGATGTTTTAAACTAAACAAACATAATTTTTATCTTTCTATCAGCGTACGATCGTAAGAAATACTGCTTTAAATAAACTATATATATATATATATATATATATATATATATATATATATATATATATATATATATATATATATATATATATATATATATGAATATATATATTTATAGATAAATATATATATATATTTATATATATAAATATATATATATATATATATATATATATATATATATATATATATATATATATATATATATATATATATATATATATATATATATATATATATATATATATATATATATATATATATATATATATATAAATATATATATATATACATATATATATATATATATATATATATATATATATATATATATATATATATATATATATATATATATATATATATATATATATATATATATAAACTAACTAACTAACTAACCATCACGCCGCTTCCCCGCAGGGGTAGGCAGAGAGAATAGAGCGCCACACCACTCTGTCCTTGCAAACATTCTTCGCCTCTTCCACGTTCATGCATCTCCTCATACATACCCGCCGATTGTTACGACTCCTAACCTGACCACTTTCAAGTATTTGGCATACCTGATCGTGCCATGTTTTTCTCGGTCTTCCTCTGCTTCTTTTCCCGCTAACATTCGCCTCATAAATTTGTTTTACCGTTCTTTCCTCACTCATTCGTTCTACATGTCCAAACCATCTCAACACACCTTTCTTAATTTTATCGATAATGCTTATCTCAGCTTTGCATTCTTTCCTTATTTCACTATTCGCACATCTATCATACATCGTTTTGTTACACATTCTTCTGAGAGATCGCATTTCGACTGCATTCAGTCTACTTTCATCCTTCTTTTGCCAACTCCATGTTTCACTTCCATACATTAGAGTTGGAACCAGGACTCCGTTGTGCACTGCCAGTTTAGCTTCCGCTGATAGGTTTTTATTTGCTATGACTGATTTCAGTGCACCGTTCACTTTGTTCCCAGCATTCACTCTCCTTTCTATATCTTTATCAATCTTTCCATCCCTAGAAAACATACTACCCAAATACACGAAATCATCTACCTGTTCCAGAATCTCTCCGTTTACCAATATTTCACATTCAGATCTGCATTCTTCTCTTTCAAAAACCATAATCTTAGATTTGCTAACATTCATCAATAAGTCACTTTCCTTGCACACATTATACACTTTTGTCACCAACGCCTGCAGGTCTTCTCTGCTATCGGCAAGAAGAACAGCATCGTCAGCATACAAAAGGCAACAGACAGTCAAATTATTCATTCTGGCTCCAACATTTAAATCTTTCAGTTCTTTCATGCAATTATCCATGTATAGGTTAAACAGCCACGGTGACATTACACATCCCTGCTTAACACCTTTAGAGATGCTAAGCCAGGATGAAAATGAACCACTTACCCTTATGCATGCAGTGCTATCCTCGTACAAGGATGCTATGCCTTGGATAAGTTTACTGCTTACCCCATACTCAGATAACACCTTCCATAGCTTCGTTCTATCAACTCGGTCATACGCTTTCTGCAAATCCACAAAAGCACAGAAAAGCTTTTGGTTTTTGGACAAAAACTTTTCAGTAATGTTGCGCAAGGCAAAAATTTGATCCGTACATCCTCTCCCATTCATAAATCCACTCTGGACATCCCACACTTTGTCCTTTGTTATGGTTCTCACTCTTTCAATAAGGATTCGACCATACATCTTGCCAACAGCACTCAATAGACTGATTGCTCTATAGTTCCCACATTCCACCCTAGAACCTTTACCCTTGTAGAGAGGCATTATAACTGCCCTTCTCCAATCCACCGGAGTATAACTCTCCTCCAGACAACGGTTAAAGAGCCTATGCAACCATGTGAGAACTATTTCGCCACCATTCTTGACGTATTCTGCGGCAAAATTGTCGAATCCTAGAGCCTTTCCATTTTTCAAAGACTTAGTGGCATTCTTAATTTCTTCCATACTTATCTCTCTTGAAACATCATTCACACATATTCGGGGAAATGTACTTACGTCACTAACGTTATTAATCGTATGTGTTTCATACACCTCCTCGAAATACTCTTTCCATCTCTCTTTTATATCTTTTTCATTCGTCACCATTTTTCCGTCTTTCGCTGCAATCGATTTCGTACATACATTCAAGCTTAGACTTCGGGAGTTTTTGACTTCTTTCCAGAAAATTTTTATATTTTCTTGGAAATTTTTTGTCATTTTTACTCCTTCATCCTTCCTCAACAAACGTTTTCGTTCACTCACCCCTTGCTTAACTTTCATTTTACAATCCTTGTATACTTTTTTAACCGATTCATACTCAGCGGAGCTTTTATTCCTCACTGCCAAACACTTTAACCACGCATTCTTCTTCTCTTTCACTAAATCCTTAACATCATCATCCCACCACGCGTCGCCTTTTTTCCTTCCTTGTACCGCTGTACCACACACTACCTTTGCGGATTCACACACACTACCTTTCAGATGTTCCCACATTTCATTTATACTAAGTTCATTTACGTCTTCCGCAATCAACCTGTTGCATACGTCTGTTTCAAACTTAACTCTTATGTCATCATTCTGTAGCTTTTCTACTTTGACTCTAGAAGGAGCCGCCACCTTGTTCGTTTTGGCCCTCCACCCTTGGAACAGAATCACTCTTGAAACTACCAAAAAGTGATCTGTTTCCATTTCGGCCCCCCTGAACACTCTTGTGTCTACTGTGGCGGATCTCAATCTAGAGTCAATGACGACATAATCGATAATAGACCTTTCATCACATCTCTCCCAAGTATATTGATGGATTCCCTTGTGTGCAAAAAAAGTATTTGACACAAAGAGATTCCATTCCAGACATACCTCTAGCAATCTCTTCCCATTATCGTTCACTCTCGCATCTCCATACAAACCGAGCGCTGATTCAAAACCGTCTCTCCTTGTACCAACCCAGCCATTCAAATCACCGGCCAGAATTACCTTTTCATTATTCATTTTTCCATTCATCACACTCATTACATTCAACCAAAACTCATCCTTCTCAGACTCGCTGTCGGAGTTGACGGGGGCATATCCTATTAAAACAAGTAGCTTTGTTAACCCGACTTTGAATCTGACAAACATGAGTCTTGCGTTGACGAACACATACTCTTTCATACATTCTACCATCCTGGGTGATAGAAACGCGGCGACGCCCCGACAAGCTCTATCTGACTCCGGGAGTCCAGACCAGAGAATCAAAGTGCCGTCACGTTCCATCGATCCACTACCTTTTTTCCAGCTTTCAGTCACACATAACAAATCCAAACACTTACTTTCCATTACATCACACAGTTCATTCATTTTTTCATCCATACGTCCTCTTACATTCCACGTCGCAATCCTGCATTCATGCGCTATCCTCTTCTTTGCGCCTCCACGGGAAAAGCGGCCAGCTGGGTGGCGAACCTCAACGTGGCCATTTATGGGCATTTTCCCGCATTTCACAACTTACTTACTATTATATACTACATACTAATTGAGTCACAGCACACACACACAAACACCACTGGGTAATACCCTGTCACTTAAACCGAAAACGAAACACTTCCAGGAAACACAGAGCACTGTAATGACGGGTAAAACCCGTACTAATCGTAACGCGGGTGAAACCCGGAGCGTATCGGCACGCGACTGTTCCCTTCGGCGGTCAGTGAGCGACATATATATATATATATATATATATATATATATATATATATATATATATATATATATATATATATATATATATATATATATATATATATATATATATATATATATATATATATATATATATATATATATATATATATATATATATTTATATACATATATATATATATATATATATATATATATATATATAGGATTAAAATATTAAAAAAAAAGTTTTGGTTTCAAATAACTTTAGACGGGTACTTGAAATACAATACTGATAACTTAAAAGAAAATAAAAATAAAGAAGTAATTAAAAATCAATATAACGTATTAAAAATAACGATGAAGTGCCCCATTTTTCTTTTTTTATTTCTTTAGTTAGCTTTTATTACATTAAATACAAACTTTTTTTACACTAAATTTACATCATATATGTATTTGCATAATCTTACAGTAAACAAAACATTTATTTTAAAATTATTACAGACTCTTTTCATTTTTCATACATTCATGTATATCATACATGCTATGCGATATACCACTGGGTGCGGATAAAAATTTGAATATATGTACACATCTTAAACAAACATATACACACTTACATAAATATATACATGTATGAGTTTTATACTTTTGTTTTATTTCTTTATTTGTAACATCTCAACAACATGGAAGTCATCAATTTACACACGTGTAACATTCACCATTGTACCCATGGTTTACAACCACACTACTCAAATTTTGGAAGACATACATACAACATACATACTATGTTCTATCTTGTGGCATTCCGTGATTGAATTCACGACAGCCATCGATGATAACATAAAGAAAATATTTATTAATCAGAGACCCTTTTATTTGTATGCAAGATCCGAATCCCGGATAATAGTACAAACTGATTTATTTGCCCAATTTTAAGTGAATTTTGTAGAATGTGTGACCACGCATACGAAAATGTGGATTCAATTTGCGAGTAATGTTCCATCGCAAACCTCATCATAAATGCATTTTCTGGAAGCTCTATCGGTGATGCCATTCATATCCGCGGAAGCCTACGCGCATGCTGCATAATGGACTTCTGGGAAAGAATTTTCACATTGAACATTTTGAATACCTACTTTAAAACCAGTGACGGAGAATATTAAAAAATAAATTAACAAAAAAATAAAACAAAACATATTATACGTAAATTTACGAACAAGTTCTTTATTTTTATCATGCTTTTAGTATTGTAGTTTTTAAGATGCATTAAAATGTATTAAAAGTATGTCAAAATTATTCACTTCCTGAATTAAATTAAATATATCGTGTTATTCTCGAAAATTTAATAGTATTTTATTTTACTGACAAGTCTCTGCTAAATCAAAGCTTTCTTAATCAATTCATAGATGGTTGTTGAAAATTCAATCATGGAACGTCATGAGATGGATCATATAAGTAAGACTTTCAAAATTTAAATATAGTGTTTTTGCCTAGAATTTTTACTAATGAATTACATTAAAGTATAGTAACATTGAAAAAAATAGTAAATCCACTCACTTTATTCAAGCTTTAAAACTTATAAAGTTGAAGCCTGGGTAGGGTCATAATAAACGGTGTTGTATAAGCCGTAGCTTGATTTTAGAGTCACTTGGACGTTAGGTAAGTAAAAAATAAAAAAAAATATTTTAGTGTTTGACATTCATGAGTAGAATGGTGAATATAACATGTGCGTAAAGTGATCACTTCACTATCCTATAAGCCGTAAACCATATAAATATCCAGACTTTTATATTCTTCTTCGTCTTTGCCGAGACAAAAATGTTAAATAACTCCCAGTGGAGAAACCCAGATTAGTGAACAAGTATAAGAACTGTGGAAATTTTATTTATTGTTTCGACATTTACTTTGTGGCAAGTCATGTTGAAATTATTAAAGAAAACACTTATTTTTTACCACTTGAATTTACATTTATGGTAGACCTGAAAATGGAAGCTTAGCTTCCAAAACTATACGTTTAATAAACTCAAGTGGCAGAAAAACAAGTTTTAATTTATTTTAATAGAATTTCTTGCCGTAGACGTGTCGTTTATCTGTTTATTGTCTCGTAGAAACGTAGAGTCTACGTTTTACTTATAACGTTGTACGTTCTGTGTCGTACGCTAAGAGTAATCGATATGACGTTGGAATGTAAGGCTATATGAGGCACACGAACTATCAGGAATTCCAACATTGATATCAGACAGCTCCAAGAGCCTTGTAATTCGACTAACAATATCACCAATACAGTATAATTCCCATCAAGATTTCGGAAACTGAGAAATGAAGTTGGTTAGAATTGATAAGACGCTATTTCCATATTTGTGGATTAGATTCGCGCCCGTAGTACTGCCTTTATGGTTTTCCATTTTAATAAGGGATAATAAGTGGGATGGAAGGGAACAAAAGGGATATATGCCATTTTAGTCTCCATTTTATTAATGCGCTAGATAAATTTAATGTTAAAATTTTTATATATCAAAAATTTACACGGTTATCGGAGTAAATTCTACTTTTATTCACAAATAATATATAAATGATAATATGGGACGCGTTTCGTCTTTTTGATACATTATCAAACACCCTCTATCTAAGTGTTTGATAATGTCTTAATAAGACGAAACGCGTCACATTTTATTATGTATAAATATGTAAATAAAAGTAGAATTCAATCCAATTACCGTGTTTAATTTTGGATACATTACCTAATAATTCAAAATGGAATTCTACCAATTGTCTGCAGTTACAATTAATAATTTAATAGTTTATTCTGTAATTTTAGAATTTAACATCTCTATACAGATGAAGAAGAATATTTTTACAAGCCTTAGGATCTGTCATAGGCAAGTTTAAGTGATTATTTTATCCACTTTAACATTCAACATTCTACCCATGGTTTACAGCTACACTCTTAAAAGTATTGAAACTTGTTTATACAATATATCATTTAATTGTTTTGTTTTTCCACGAATGAGTCCTAGTTCCATCTATATTTTAATCAAATAAACTTTTCAAAATTTCTAATAATATTTATTTTCTCGCTTGTAGTAATGATTTTTTTTACATGTTTTCTGTATTAAAACAACAAACATGTGTTTGTATTTTTACCTGTTGATGAGAACATGTGTAGTTCCTAAAACCAGTCATGTTTACATAAATAAACCGAAAATATATAGTATCTTTTTTTTATATCGTATATTTTTGTTTTTATGATTTTCAAAAATATTTTAGTTTGATACCATTTCTGTAAGCCTCAGAAAGTCAGAATTAAAATTTGGTATCAAATTATAGAAGTGTGGGGTCGAACCCAGAAACTCAGACTTAAGAGGTCATGACACTAACCACGAGACCACAACCCGACACAAATTTAAACTCTTAATGCACATATCGCTCACTCCTTTCAAGAACGTCAAAAAAAAAAAAGATTTTTCAGGAGATTTTTTAAGTTTAAAATATAATGCCATGTATTAAAAATAAATATGAAGCCACTTATTGAACTTTTTACTTTGCAACAGATTTTTTTAGGTAAAACCTGAAGGTTTTTTTTTACCATTTGAAAAATATTAAGTATATTTAAAAAGAATAATGAAAAAAATACCATTTCTCCAAAATGCAAAAACAACACTTTCTGCCCTGTAGCGGGTAAATATTAAGTTAAAAATATGCCTCTTTTGCTGGGATATAGTACATTTTCTGGGCAGTCCGAAAACATGCACAATTGAAAATTGACGATTTTTGAATTATGACTTTCTTGAAAGGAGTGAGCAATAAATCAGTCTCGCCTGGCTTTCTATCCTCTTTTCCTACCTCTAAGAGAAATGGCACGATCGTAGTAGATCGAGAATTTTCACTTAAACCACCCATCCAATTGCATCTAATGCCAACGCGAAGGCTTTGCGGGTAACACACTTTTATTACATTCTCAAATTAAAATGTAAGTTAAAGCACCAATTTGCTGAAATTTAAGCTCACTGTCGAGAAATTAAAATGATGTAGAAGGACACTTTTTACGATTCAGAAATAATAAAATATGCCAGGAAGCGGCTCTAGTTATGTGTCACCGTGTACAAGTATTACTTTTGTCCTTGTGAATTTAATTAATTTAAACTGCGTACGTATATTCGAGTACAAAAGGCTTTTACCACAATAAGTAGGTTTACAATTTAAGCGCGTGACTTTAATTTTAAGTCGGAGGTTCTTTGAAAAAAGGGAGCGATACTTACAACTCCGGAAATTATATTTCAAGTATTGAAAAAAAAAACAATATATACACTTTAATAAATTTTTTTAAACCGACTCTTCTTCATTATATCGTTTGCAAATGTAATGAGTTTTTTAAAATATATTTTGGGTGATCTATTCTTAAAAAAAGAAAAAAAAGTTAAGCTTGATATTAGGAGTTTGTATGTAGGAGAGGGTTAAATAAGTGAAAAGCATTCATTTAAAGATTATTAAAAATTATACTTATTTATTTTTTTACTTAAATGTTAATAATATTAGTATATAACCACTCGCTGAGATTTTTATGTCTACCGGTTTCGAGACGTACCCGTCTCCTCGTCAGGACAATCACTACCACAGCATGCAAACAATACTACCCTTCACTACCATAGCACTATATACACACTTAAAACTACACAAAATGTTTAACACCTGCGGTTTTTGGTTGACCCGAAGACCAACATGCACTAAAGGTTTCAACACAAAGATGCGTTATGAGCCGAGGTTTAACATGCACTAGGGTTATACATTTTATTAAACCAGCTTATTTACTCATAGGACGAAAGGAGTGGGCGTGGTTAGAATTAGATATTTACGAATCTTGCTTAACCGATGTTGAATCAAATAATTGACTATAAATAAAATTTATTTGGTTGTTTATTAAAGGAATATTATTTTTAAGTGTTTTACAAATATAAAAAAAAATCTCCATATTATATTGTTTTAACCCTTTATTATTAGTATTTAATATTTTTACTCCCGTGTCTTTTTTGAAGCGTTGAGTTTTATGAAAAATTATACACATGTTGTAGACCACAAATTGTGTTTCATTTCATTTCACATGACTAGTTTCGAAAACTACAGATGTTTTCACCACAACAAAACGGGCTAAAAATCATTCGGTGTTGGTAGAGGTGGATGTGTAAAAACTTTAGGGAGGGGGAGGTTTAAGGGGCGGGACTTCGTTTAATGGGAACATAGACGATAATGGTGATGAATTTGTAAAAGAATATTATTAATAAATTTTTTATAAGTGTTTAAATTTTTATATCTTTCTAAATTGTTCATTTGAAGATATATTACGGAGTATGTGAACGGAATGGTAAAGATAGACGTCTAAATTAATTGCTTCATACGGCATAATATAGCTTTGTTTTAATGAAGTCTAAATTAGGGGTGTGACATATAATAGTACTACCCAACCCGATAGTACGTTCGCAAAGTAGGTAAAGTAATAATGGAGGCTTCGTATTTGAAAGTGCCTATCGATCGAGCTTACTGAATGCAGGCAGGAGATAAAACGCTTATGGCGACATCTGAAATGGAAAATTGGGCTACAGAGCTTTCCCTTATGAGGAATCCCTGAAAATACAGGGTGAATTCATTAAATTGAAAATGTATATTATAGGAGTCCCAAACTGAGACGGATCGATTTTTTTTATAGAAGAAGATGGAAGTCTGGGCATTTTAAGATGTACGACCTGGCAGTTAGCTGGGTTAAGTGATCACTCTATACACTTGTGTAACGTTCACTATTAACACCTTGTTTGATAACAATTCAACTGAAATGCGGAAAAATTAAATTTTTACATTTAAAAAATTTCCTTAGTAGAGAAAACTCAGATTTGTGAATAACGTCAAATTTTAAGCTACATAAAACTGAAAATATTTTTTAGGCGTTTCCCAGTATGTAAAATATACCGAGACCTTGCATACATCCATAAAAAGTGGTCTTTGCTTAATAAAAGCTTTCTTAATCCAACATAGATGACTGTTGTGAACTCATTTACACAGTGTCATGAGATTGATTTGAATCTGGGAATTCCAAAGTTTTTAGAAGTGTGATGTCATTCATTGGGTAGAATGGTTAATGTTGCTCTTGTGTAAAGTGATCACTTATCCAGCCTGTGACAGTTTTTAAGCCCTACAATTTCTCAGACTCCCATATACGTAAGTACGAGCTTTTAAAAATGTTTTTTGTGAGTGGTTAATTAACAAATATTATCAATCAACTTACTTATTGTTTCGGCATTTACTTTGTGGTAACACATCGCTCACTCCTTTCAAGAACGTCGTAAATTAAAAATTGTCAATTTTCAGTTGTGCATTTTTCGGAATGCGCAAAAAATGTACTATATCCCAGCAAAAGCGGCATATTTTTAACTAAATATTTACTCGCTACAGGGCAGAAAGTGTTGTTTTTGCATTTTGAAGAAAAGGCACTGTTTAATTATTATTTTAAATACACTAAATATTTTTCAAATAGAGAAAAAAACATTCAGCAAAAAAATCTGTTGCACAGTCAAAAGTTCAGTTAGTAGCTTGATATTTATTTTTATACAATGAATTATATTTTTAGACTTTAAAAACGTTCTCCTGAAAAATCAAGTGATTTATGACGTTCTTGAAAGGAGTGAGCGACATGTCAAAATTATTTGAAGAAAATACTTGTTTTTAATGATGGAAGGTTAGCTTCTAAAACAAGAAGTCACAAATAAACTCAAGTGATAAAAAAACAATTGTTTTCTTTAAAATAATCAATTAACTTAATCGTTCGCAAATATTTTAAACTAATGTTTCGAAAAATTGAGCGCCCTATCGAAAATACGCGTGGAATTGTGCGCAAACCTCTGAGCGGTAGCTTTTTTATTCGATTTTGTATGAAAATATTCCATTTTGCCAACAAATGCTCGTTTTGCTGTAAAGATATTCGATTTTGTTAATAAATGTTTGATTCGCTTTGAATATACTCGATTTTCATGACGGCTGGTTTGGCTTAAAAATATTGACATTTCGAATTTATGTTCTGATACTACATTATTCATAAATAAATTCTTTCATTTTTATTTTATCTTTTATCTTTTTTACATACACACACACACACACACACACATATATATATATATATATATATAAATATATATATATATATATATGTATATATATATATATATATATATATATATATATATATATATATATATATATATATATATATATATATATATATATATATATATATATATATATATATATATATATATATATATATATATATATATATATATTTAAATATATATATATATATATATATATTTATATACATAAATATATATATTTATATATATATATATATATATATATATATATATATATATATATATATATATTTATATTTTATATAAAAATAATTTGTTAGCAATGAAGTTATTTAGGTATATTAATAAAGTTATATGATATAACTTTAAACTTTACATAAATTATAAGTTAACTTATTTTCTAAGCATATAGTATCTTACCAAAAAAATAAATGGGATATTGAATTATCAACTAAACTCATTTCAAATAACTGCTAAACGCCCGAGAAAATAAACCACAGTATTAACTTGAAGATCATCTTTATCTTTCAACACCGAAAATTTTAGCTTCAAAGAATTTTGAACCACCAAAAAAGTGAAGAAAGACTCTTTTCAGTATTCAAGATTGATGTTTCAGTTTTCAGGGCTTAAAATGCACCTCTATCTTAAGACTTATAAAATTTAAAAGCTGCACTTTTCTCCCCCTCGTTACTGCACGTTTGCAAAGGGGATCGTATACTTTGTACGTTATAGAAATACTCTCCTGTAATTATTTCATGGCTGAGATGCAACTTTAAGTTTCTAAGGCCAGTTTAAAAGTTTAGCCACAAAGATGGAATGTTGTTTGTTCCACATGAACTGGAATATTAATTATATCTTCTAAGGAACTGTGTAATCTTTAAAAGTTTTTAATTATCAAATTATTAATATTTTAAGTACACAAAATGGTAGTTTCTTTTCATATGAACAAAGAAGTATTACCGCAAAAATGTTAGTAGGAATACTTTGTAATTTTTTTATTGAAATATCAAAGTGTTTTAAAAGGTTTTTTTTCCTTACTCTTTTAATTATATATGTATACTTTAGCTTTTAATACAAAACGGAAACGTAAGAATTATATTTATTACGAAGAATATGGAAGTATGGTTAGTTATAAGGCTTACAACACGTCATATACTGGTTTAAGTGATCACTGTATACCATTTACCAGCTAACCTATGATTGAATACCATACTTGATTTCTATCTATATATATATATATATATATATATATATATATATATATATATATATATATATATATATATATATATATATATATATATATATATATATTTATATTTATATATATATATGTATATATATATATATATATATATATATATATATATATATATATATATATATATATATATATATATATATATTATATATGTATATATATATATATATATATATATATGTATATATATATATATATATATATATATATATATATATATATATATATATATATATATATATATATATATATATATATATATATATATATATATTATATATATATACATATATATATACATATATATATATATATATATATATATATATATATATATATATATATATATTTATATATATATATATACATATATTCCTTCGTATTTCATATTGCTCTTTAATTGGCTGAAACTGTTTGAAAATGTATGTAAGATTCTTCGTCAATAGTTTTACATACTGGAAATAATGATTTTTATTTGTATAAAACTTAAAATCTGACCAGTTATTTTGCTTAAAACATTTTAGGTGCGTCCAAATGCTTGTTCACAGATCTGAGTGTATTTTCTACTTGGGAATTATTTTTACATTTTATCATTTTACAAAACAAGTTGATTTATTTACGATCAACCATTTGTTAATAAATTTTATCCTTAATTTAAAACGTGCACTAAAAATATTTTGAATTCAACCTTTGTACTAGGAATAACGTTCATTATAATTCTTAGAAAAATTATATTCCCTCGGCAGGTAATTTGTGTGAAATTATCATTCTTGGAACGGGAAGGCTTAATATTCAATTTGATGTTAGATTATTCACTTTATCATGCATATATGAAGCCTTCTAAGAAAGCTAGAACCTGATACAACGAGTTTATTACTAACATAAATTGTATAAATCACAATTTTTAACATTTAAAAAAAATGTTTTGCAGAGACCCACCAAGCAACCTTGTGTGTTTTGACGGTGGAGTTCTTTTTTAATACATTTTTTATTGTTTTTAACCATTTTAACCTAATAAACACACAAAAAAGAGAGAAAAATTAAGAATAAGTATATACATTTTACAATTTTCATAAAATTAACTCTTGATAATTCACCCATTCCTTTATTTTTCCTTTGTTCCATATTTTATTTTGACCTATAACATCCGTCGGCAACAAATTAAAAATGTTCGGAACGATATATTGCAGTGTTCGACTCCCATTTTTATTGTTTATTCTTGTTGTTGTTAATTCTTTAGTGAATCCATTTTGCACTTTTTTCACGTATCACACATGAACTTATTTTCTTGGAATATAACATATAATCCATAACTCGATTAGTTTTGCAGAATGACAAAAAGTACCTATACAGAATAGTTTTCGTTGATTATAAAATTTAATTTGTGTAGAATAACTTTTACTCCAAAGATACCAAGTGCATAACGACAATATATTAATTTTACAACAATTTGAAATTTTTAATTTTATTTTACTTACGGCTTTACCTACCTCTAAAAGTAATAAAAAAAAGTGCAGTCGAGCAAAATAAAAAATAGTCAGTCGGATAAAACAAGCAAGAATATCGTACAATTATAAATACAAAATAATTCATTTAATTTTTGTTGATGGCAATTTTTATTTAGTATTTCTCTTATATATGTTTCTAGTTTTCCTTACTGGATGATCCTATGATATATATTTAATTTAATTGAATAGGTTTGATTACGATCGGTTTACTATGTGTTAATATAAACAGATAATATAACTTACCTTATCTGTAAGTAAGCGAATCATGGAACTGGCAAAGGAAGGACAAAAGCAGAGTGTACGTTGTTGAAATGCGCTCCCTTAGACGAATGTATGACAGAATTAAAAACGAAGATATAAGAAATGAATGTTTAGCTGAACAAGGAATAATTGAAAAGATTAGGAAGAGTTCTTTACGGTGGTATGAACATGTGGAGCGAATGGATAACGAAAGAGTGGCTAAGAAAATATATGTGCCAAATGTGAGAGGAAAAATAAAACGAGGACGACTGAAAAAGACTTGGCCCAATCAGATCAATTGGAACCTAAAATCTGGTGATGTCAAAAGTCTGCGTAATCGGAGGGCATGTGTGACTAGATGTATGGATGTGAAGGAGGCGAGGAGTGTATGTCAGGACAGAAGAGTGTGGCGTTCCATCCTTTTTTGCCTACCCCTGCGGGGAAACGGCGTGATGGTAGTAGTAGTAGTACCTATAAGTTCGTATGTATATACAAACATTCAGGATTTACACAAACGGTAAAGATATTTAAATATGTTTTTTTTGTTTCAGGTAATACAAATTCAACTCTGTTGGTTTGCAGTACTTTTCCCGTTTGTGGTATGTATATATATTGTTATATTATATTTATTACTAAGTAAAATGTTTAACTGGCAGTGCACAATGGAGTCCTAGTTCTAACCCTAATGATTGGTATTGTATTATGGATTTGGAAAAAAATAGGACGAAAGTATTCTGAATGTCGTTGAAATGCGATCCCATAGACAAACGTGGGTGAGGATATAAGGAAAGAATGCAAGTTTGAGGAAAACATTGTTGGTGAAATTTAGAAAGGTTGTGTTGGGATGGTTTAGGCATGTTATTCCCTTCTAACCCTTATCCGCACCCAATGGTGCATATGGCACTGCATCGTTTAGAATCAGTATTATCTGGATCATTAAATACAAGAAGGAAAGGTGATCAACCTTCCGCTTCAGATACCAGTTCAGGGTCATATTAAATAAATATTAGACTGAAACATCACTTATATTTTTTTTGATCTTTTTGGGAATCGAACCTGGGACCTCCGGCATGGTAGCCTAGCGCACTAACCACTACACTATGGAGGTGGGTATGTTAATCGAACGAGTAATTAAAGAATAGTGGAACAAATTTATAAGGTGCGAAGTGGTTAGTAACAGAAGCAAAAAAATGGCTGAGAAAAACTTGGCAAGATCAAGTATTTCAAATACTATTTCAAGATTGATGTTTCAGTTTTCAGGGTTTAAAATGCACCTCTATTTTTAGACTAATAGGTATAAACTAAATTACCAAAATATATATGGTATATTATATTATCAACTAAACTCAGTTTAAATAACTGTTAAAAGTCCGATAAAATGCATCACAGTATTAACTAAAAAAATTAAAAAAAGACTCTTTTCAGTTTTCAAGATTGATATTTCCGTTTTCAGGGTTTAAAATACACCTCTATCTTAAGACTTATAAAATTTAAAAGCTGCGCTTTTCTCCCCCTCGTAGCTGCACGTTCCGAAGGGTCATTGCAAGATCAAGTATTTCAAATACCTGGGTGTGGTCAGGTCATGAGTCGGAATAATCGGCGAGTATGTATGAAGAGAAGCATGAATGTTGAAGTGGCGTGCATTGATTTAAATGACACATTGATGTGGCTTTCTATTTTCTCTGCCTACACCTGCGAAGAAATGGCGTGATGGTATGTAAGTCAGGTATATTTTGATGAATTTATACACGTCTTTTGATATTGGTTATAAAATGTTAAATTAATATTATTTTTTGACATCTCATCAAAGATAAAGAAGAATATGGAAGTCTGGGCATTTACGGAACCTGGGCAGATTTTGTGAACAAATATAGACACACTCTAAATTTTGTTAAATTAATGTTTATTTTGCATTATTTGCGCTTGTAAAAAAATTTTTTAAAAAATTGTGTTTTAGAATTCTGAAATTTATTATTAGATTAAAACCAATATTTTTAGCTTTTCCACTTTTTTATTTGACCAGCGACCGGGTTTCGTCGTTACCGACATCATCAGACTGGTCTGATGATGTCGGACATCATCATCAGACCAGTCTGATGATGTCGGTAACGACGAAACCCGGTCGCTGGTCAAATAAAAAAGTGGAAAAGCTAAAAATATTGGTTTTAATCTAATAATAAATTAAAAATGCAATTCCATCACGAAGTGTCAGTGGATAATATAAATCTATTAGAATTCTGAAAATTTCATTGTTTGATTCAGCAGTCACTTTCTAAAAATATATATCAATTTTTAAATTAAGTTTTACGTGGTAAATACTACTGTTAAATTACTAAATAAACAAAGTGACTGCCGAATCAATTAATAAGAACCGTTTTTTACTCACTTAAAAAAAAACGTTTAATTAACGTTTCACCCTTAAAATTCTCTACAACTTACATTTTTTATTGTAAAAAAAATATACATCATATAAATATACGGTTTTCGCAAGAAATATAAGAGCCAATTAATGTCTTGCAACGAGTAAGCATTTTATTTTAGACCCTTAGCAAAAAGCACCCTTCTTCTTATTATTTTAATGTTTTTATTTTCGTTTTGAGTAATTAAAGTGCTTGAGAAGTAATTACCGAGCAAGATATTTTTAATTCTCGCAGAATACTCTGCGGCCAGACGAGATTATATAAATGAAAACGGAAGCTGTTCGTGAACACAGGGAACTTTCCTATAAAGCTCCATTTTTCATAAAGCTTCTATTTCAGATTTTTATTTTGTAATACTACTTCTTATTTTAAACTAGTTTGCTTAGGCTGGCTCAGGGAGGATGAACAATTTGCTCTTCAGATCTCAGGGTGTCACAGCATGAGTCTTCAGATGATTATTTGATCAGATGATTATTTAAATTTGACGCGAAATATCGTGTTGGATATTACAATTTAAGGGAGACATGGTGTAACAATATTAATGTTATTTATTATATCAGACGATGAAAAATTCAATCTACGGATGAGATGTCAATTTAAAAATGTCTCAACTTGATATGAAATTTACAACATTTGAGTGTGTTCAAATCTGGATTATCTCCAATTATAGGAGTTACTTAAAAATTATAAAAGTGAAATTTTATATTTTCTGACGTTTATCATGTATGTGAGTATAATCCAGGATTGGGACCTTACATACCAATATAAGAGTTTCTGCTCAGTAAAAAGCTTCTTTTCATCTCACCAATAGATTTCTCTAGTGATGTACTAGTGATCCAAGAACAAGGTTTCCAAATTGTTTCATATATAAGTATATAGAACTTCTAAGAATTTGAGTAGTGTGGTTGTCAATAATGGGTAGAATTGGTGAATGTTACACGTGTGTAAAGTGATTATACCAGCCTATGACGATCGTCAGCCCCGTAAATACCCAGACTTCCATATTCTTCTTCATCTTTGATGAGATGTCAAAAAATAATATTGATGTGAAATATATGTTCTTCCGTTTAAATGAAAGAAGATGGAAGTCTGAGCATTCCAGGGCTAACGACCAGGCATTTGGCTGGCTTAAGCGATCACTTAATATACTTGTGTAACATTCACCGTTCTCCCCATTGTCGATCATATATATTGCATATTTATTTTTGGGACTTTTGCGCTTGCTTGGATTACTGAAGTATTCACGCCTTACTCCATTTTGGATATTGGTGAATTTTATTGTGGATTACTTCACTTTTTTTAAAAACCTTGGAAACTTGGATTGGTGGTTTGAGTAAAACAAGTACTTATAAATGGTCAGGTCAGCACTCAAAATATGTAAATAAATATATATGAAAAGATGCATGAATGTGAAAAAAAGTTGTTTACATGAAAATATGTAAATAAAACATTTTGAGTGTGTCAAAATATTTGTTCATAAATTTGAATTATCTCCATGTTGGAGTTGTTTTTACATTTTTTATCCTAGCCTATGACAAGTCACAAGGTCTGTAAATGCCCGGACTTGATATTCTTGTTCATCTATGTTGACATGTTAAAAAAACGTTTAAATGTTCATAAATATACGTACGTATTCTTTGCAAGTAAATGAAATACTGAAAAAAATCAACGTTACTTATAAACGATTGGCAATTTTGTCATCAAAATTACTAACTTTGCGGTCTTCTTTCGGGATATGCTTATGTGATTTAGTTTCCTTTATATTAAAATGAAATACGTCACAATACATCGTCATATATCACAATACATCGTTTCTTAGCAAACGTTGTATGGGGGATGAGATTAAATGGAGAAGACTACTCCTTCTGGGAAATTGAGTCAATATTATATATCTGTAATCCACGAAAAAGGCAGGGAAAATATTGACACAATCGCTTTTTTCAAAATATAATATTAGGTCTAGTAAAAAGAAATCCATTATTTTTGCGTGAAATTAATATAAAATGGTCACATGAATTTTATTATTTTATTTTATTATTTTAAAAATTATATATGGAAATCAAAATGAGACTTTTTTTATCATTTTAACATGTAAAATATTAATAATAAATAAAAAAACCCTTACCGCACCCCAATGGTGCATAGGGCACTGCTTCATATAAACACAGTGTTATCTCGATCGTTTACACATGAAGGAAAGGTGATCAGCCCTCCACTTCAGGTACCAGTCCAGTGTAATATTGAATAAATATTAGAGTGAAAAAATCGCTTATTAAACTCCCCTGGGAATCGAACCCAGGACCTCCAGAACGGTAGCCGAGCATGCTGACCATTACATTACGGAGGCGGACAAAATATTAATACTTTAAAAATTTAAAGCATTTTTTTTACTCGTTTTTTTTATGAAAATGTTAGTAATGTATGTAAGTATACGAGTATAACCACTCACCGAAGTTTTAGTCTACCGGTTTCGAGACGTACCCGTCTTTTTGTCTGGACAATCACTACAACACCATGCAAACAATACTACACGTCCACAGCACTATACACACACTTGTTTGTTAACGAAATATAAAACATATGCGTTTTTATAATTGTAGTCACATCCATAGCACTATTCACACACTTACTGGTTTTTATATTTGGTAGTTTGTAAATAAGGCTTTGGAAGTGACGTTTAGTATTGTTTGCATGCTGGTGTAGTGATTTTCCTGACAAAAAGACGAGTTCATCTTGAAACCGGTATACTAAAATATTGGTGAGTGGTTTAACACTGACATTAAATATTTTTATGTTAAAAAAGCGAAAAGTAGACATATAAAATTTCATTTTTAATTAATGTTTTACTTAGTAAATACCACTATTTCTTAAAATCTACTGTGACACGTGTTTCGATGCATTCCGCATCATTTTCAAACACCGTATGTGGAGCTAATTCTAAATTTTAGAGTTGGGTCCTTGGGAAGTTGAAGGTTGAAGAGGGGGTAGTAGCTATTTCTTACTTTTTACTTAATAATTTAATTTTTATTTTTTATTTTTATTTCTTATCAGAGGGAACAAAGACAAAAGGGGGAGGCTTAAGTCATTGTCATATTGTTAATTATGGGTTAATTGTTATTTATATTCTTATGAATTTCTATTGTTTCAAAATGTTGCAGTTTATGGCTTTTCGTATTGATTATTTTTACTAAGTAAAACATTAATTAAAAATGGATAGATTTTACCACAAAGTGACCGCCGAATCAATTAATGAAAATATAAAATTTCCTCTCAAAAATAATGCTCACAAATAAACTTGAAAATTCATCGACTATTTCATTATTTTACAAATTCATCGTTTATTAATAGACTTTTCGTTGCAATGTCAAATCGTTAAGGCATTCATTAATTGATTCAGTAGTCACATTGAGCTATCCTTTTTTAAATTATTTTTTGACGTCTCATCAAAGATGAAGAAGAATATGGAGGTCTTGGCATTTACGGGGCTGACGACCGTCATAGGCTGGTTTAAGTGATCACTTTACACACGTGTAACATTCACCGATTCTACCCATTATTGACAACCTCACTACTCAAATTCTTGGAAGTTCTAAATATATTTGAAACATTTTTGAAACATTATTCTTGAATCAGTATCTTTTTTTTAAATTTAAGCATAACAAAGTAAGGACCTAATTTAATAATCTATTGTGACATGTGTTTCGATGCATTCTGCATAATTTTCAAATGCTGGTCTTCATTGAAATGGAAAATGATGCATAATGCATCGAAACACGTGTCACAATGGATTTTCAAACACAGTACCACTATATTTTATTTATTGTTTCGGTATTAACTTTGTGGTAAGACAATGATTAAAGAAAACACTTGTTTTTTACCACTTGAGTTTTATTATAGACTACATGTTTCAGAAGTTAAACTTCCATCATTCAGGTCTATATAATAATATATGTAAAATAACATAGTATTATACAGACCTGAATGATGGAAGTGTAACTTCTGAAACATGTAGTCTATAATAAAACTCAAGTGGTAAAAAACAAGTGTTTTCTTTAATCACAGAACCACTATGTTTGAAAATCTATTGTGAAACGTTTTACCAAGTAAAACATAAATTAATAATGTTTTTCATTTGAATTATTCTTGTACCTCCAGACAGAATGTGAGTGGGCCAAAATCGGGCAATATGTTCCCGTCGCTACTAAAACACATCCTTCTCTTCCCTGGCATTGGCGGGCACAGAGGAAAACTACTACAATTTGTTTTTTGCACATTTCGTTTTTTGCCGGGAGCGGCACGCGTGATGCACATAAATTCCCGACTGTCACCTTCCAACTACATTCAGCAAGACGTATGCCGTGACACATATAATAAAATGCGTACATATTTCATCCCGGTATAATATTCGGATGGCATCCTTGCAAAATCCTCGGGTAGTCCCACCTTTCCAAATTTACGGCAGCTCAGTCAGCTGAAAAGTTTAATATGTTGGCGTGTTTTCGGAACATGATATCAACTGGCGAATGCCTCCTGATTCTGATTAAAAATTTTTAGAAAAATATTAATTATGGAAGTTTTTTTTTTAATTTTGTGAACAGCATTTTTACTTTTTTTATAAAGTAAAATCTAAATAATAAAATAAATTTATCTAACTACTTAAAAGCAAATTTTTATCTTTGGTCATTTCGCTTACTCCTTTCAAGAAGGTCATAAATCAATAATCGTCAATTTTCAGATGTGCATGTTTTCGGAATGCCCAGAAAATGTACCATATCACTGCATAATATTTACCCACTACAGGGCAGAAAGTGTTGTTTTTGCACTTAAAAGAAAAGGTTTTGTTTAATAATTTTTTTTTAAATTTACTAAATATTTTTCAAATTCAGAAAAAACCCTCAGGTTTTACCTAAAACGATCTGTTGCATAGTAAAAGTTCAATAAGTGGCTTGATATTTATTTTTAATACATTGTATTGTATTTTTCAACTTTAAAAACGTTTTCCTAAAAAATCAAGTTTTTTTATTTATGACGTTCTTGAAAGGAGTGAGCGATTTTAGTTATTCGAAGTTCTACATTTGTAAATGAAAACAACTTTCATATCAACGCCTTAGCACATACATGTAAATATATAAACCATAAAAAAACAAGACTAACCATCACGCCGCTTCCCCGCAGGGGTAGGTAGAAAGAATAGAACGCCACACAAACCTGTCTTTGCGAAAATCCGTCGGCTCTTTTACATTCATGGATCTACTTATAAATACCAACCGATCATAAAACTCCTGATCTGAGCAATTTAAAATACTTGAACATGCCTAGTCCATCTCAGTCTTCCTCTGTTCTTATTTTCAACTCTCCAAATTCGTTTTACCGTTCTTTCCTCACTTGTTCGTTCCACATGCGTTAACCATTTACATAAACAGACCTTATTAAAAAAATATCGATGATGCTAAACTCAGCGTTGATTACAATTAGGTTTTTTTTTTTTAAACTTCTATTCTATTTGACCAGTGACCGAGTCTTATCATTGCTGACATCATCAGACTGGTGGAGGGTAAGACAAAATTTATGTCATTTTCACAACAAGGCAGGGGTTAAAAATCATAATTTAATTATTAATTTTTTTATTTTGTTTTATTTTTAAGGAAAAACAACAGTTACAATATATGATAAATCAGAATACAAAAAATAAAATCATGAGTACCAATTACAGTTCTTTACACCTATGCATAAGAAAAGTCTATATATAAGAAGAGACATGAGACAAGGATGGGATAAAGAGAAAAAGAGATGACAGTGATAGGAAAAGAAGAAAAGGAAAGGACTGGGAATAGAATTACCCTTTTAGGTTTATAAGATTTCGAACAATTTAGCTATTTTATATAATTTTTCTGACAAAATGAATTTAAATTTAATGAATTTAAGCAGTTCATTATTATTATAAAAAAATATATGAAAAATACAATTGTAAAAACTTTATGTTTTCCGAGAAATCCCAAAACATTTTTGTTCCAGTTACCTCAATTTACCCTTACGCCAAAAATTTTAACCATTGTTATATGAAAATAAACAATATTACACGCAGTAAAAATGTAGTTTTCTTCGGACTTGGCATTCTTCTGTAATACAAATTTATGCAGTGGCGCTCGCGATAGTAAAACGGCCATAAACCGAACTTTTAACACATTTACATGTAAATCAGAATAGGACCCAACCTGTTGAGAACGGCCCGAGTTAACTACCCTCCACCGGTTAACTGCCGAGGTAATTTAACTTTGCCTCGTAAATTATCCCACGACGCCGGAATAGGGATTCGTTCTTCGTCTTAAGACGCCAGTCTTAAAAAACCTCAAGCGTAGGTTTTTTAAAATATGTACTCATATATCTACCTATACCCGAAACTTCTTCTTACCTCTTGACTCCATAACTGGATTTTTTCATATTTTAGATAGTTCATACTTTTAGCTCATCGTGGATAATACTTTTTATGGCATATTGAATATCTTTAGCAATTTTATGATCGCTTGTATATCAAAGAATTTAGAAATTCAAGTACGTTAATGTATATATATTAAGTTATTCAATATTAATTTTTGAAATATTTATGATTTTTTTTTAAAGCTGGGCAGCTTGTTTTAAGAATCCTGCAGTGAATCTTACAAAATCATGTTTATATAATATTTTTTTTAATCAAAGTAAATGTATATTGTCATGAGATTAAATGATATATGTATGATATTCAAAACTTTCAGAAATGTGGTTGTCAATCGTGTGTAAATTAATCACTTAACCAGCCTAAGATAGATCATAAACCCTGTTAATACCTTGACTTCTACAGATATTTTTCTTCATCTATGTTTAAAAAACAAACATATTTGATTTTACCAACAAACATGCAAATCACATTACTGTTGAGATTTCTCTAAAAAAAATACAGCCTAATAGCTACCACGTAATATTAACTGAAAAAACTACGAACGCATTTGTTTGCTGAATTATTTTCATAATTTTGGTTTGTAATTCATGTTTACAAATTAAATTATATCTTCAGGCATCTCTTCGTATGCCAAATCATTCGAGAATAATCTAACTAAGTTAATAAACTTACTTATTTCACTTACTTAAACTTACTTACCATTGATATTGCCAAAGAAATAGCACTATGCAGGATGTTTTCAATAAAAGTATGAATATGACTTTTTTTTTTAAAGTGTGCTTTTTAATGATGAATATTACACGTGTATATGATTCCTTATCCCAGCCTTTGACGTGTCGTAAGCCCTGTAAGTGCCCAAACTTATATATTCTTCTACACTTTTGTTAAGATAACAATAAAATACCTTTCACTGCTCCATAATATTTGAGACTTTATTTTGTGTTGTATAAAAACTAGTCTTAATCAAATAAAATTTTGCATAAATTAATTAATTGCGAGCTCTCCTCTTAAGTCTACAGAACCTTGGGACAATTTCTTCTGGCGTCCTAATCGAGTTTCTGAACAGTTTGAGAAACTTGGCATCCTATTTTATGACAAGGCTGAATTTTTAAATTAATGAGTGTTTTTAAAGCCCCATTTCTTTTCAAAAATTATATTGTCTATTCTTGGGACGAAAACAGTCGTTTTAGGCTATAATTGGGTCGGCTAGACATGAATCATAAACCCAGTTTGGTTATAATTGGGTCGGCTAGACATGAATAATAAACCCAGATTGGTTATAATTGGGTCGAATAGCCATGAATCATTACACCAGTTCGGTGTAAAATATTGAATACTTAAGGTATTTATTGGTTTTATAGAATAAATGAAATTAAAACCAAATTATTTTTTGAAATCTCATCAAAGATGAAGAAGAATATGGAAGTCTGGGCATTTACAGGGCTGACGGCCGTCATAGGTTAGTTTAAGTGATCACTTTACACACGTGTAACATTCACCAATTGTACCCATTATTGACAATCACATTATTTACTCAAATTCTTGGAATTTCTATATATATATGAACCAATTCTGAAACATTGTTCTTGAATCGCTAGAACTTCACTAGAGACATCTATTGGTGAGATGAAAATAAGTTTTTTTTTGAGCGGAAAATCTTTTATTCAAATTAGTGAACAAGTATTTGGACACACTCAAAATGTTGTAAATAAATAAACTGGTCAAATTATAAGCTTAAATTATAAAAATGAAAATGATATTTTCTGGCGTTTCTCATGTATGTGATCACTTAAACCAGCCTATGACGGTTGTCAGCCCCGTAAATGCCCAGACTTCCATATTCTTCTTCATCTTTGATGAGATGTCAAAATATAATATGAAAATTAACTGCTATGATTGGAGATAATCCAGATTTGTGAACAAGTATTTGGACACACTCAAAATGTTGTAAAGATATTTAAACCTTAGCAAAGGTGTTTCAATTTCAGACGAAGTGTCAATGGTTTTTATTACATAGAAGTCCTGGCATTTAGTTGTCTGTGTGATCATTTTATACACATCTATCATTCTGCCTATTATTTAACATCCATATTGTAAATATGTGAATGATCCATATTTCATGGATACAACATGTATGAAAGATGTATTGTAGTATACATGGACTGTTGTTGGATTCCTCTGGTACGTTAGTTGTAAGTTTGATAGCTTTGGTATTTTCGTCTGACAGTGGTCGAGAATTTGTGACAGGTTTTATATTCAAATAAGTAATAAATAAATAAACAAACAAACTATTTTTTATATTTTTTCAGGAGATAGATTTTAGCAAAATACTATCTCAAGGGTATTTTACTGATATTTTATTGGAGAAAAGGAGATCATGGAAATGATTTAGCAAATAAATGCATTTTCTCTAAAGATTATAGTGTAAATATCTTCTTTAAACCCTTATCCACACCCAATGGTGCATAAAGCACTGCATCGTAGCGATGCAGTGTTGTTTTCATCGTTAATAGAATGAAAGCAAGATGCCCTGCGCTTCTTGTACCAGTCTAGGATGATACTAAATAAATATGAGAGTGAAAAGCACCTTAATTCATTTGATCCCCTTGGGAATTGAACTCAAGACCTCTTGCACGGTAACTAAACACGCTTACCATTACACCGCAGAGGCGGACAATATATATAAATACACATTTACATATATTCAGCTGTTGTAATATGTTTGCAAGCACTAGATTGAAAACTCAAGTGTCTAGTAGATGCGGGAAATTAATCTATTTAGAGATATACTGTAAAATCGCTTAAAGCGTTCTGCGGAGTAAATCGTCTACTCGTTGTTAGTGTACTTCACAAGTGTAATTTACCGTCTCGGTAATACATGAATCAGATCAGCATTCGAATATCACGAACCTTCTCACTTCCATTACCGTAAGCTTCAAAATGCACTTTTAAAGGGGATGATTTTAAATATATTTTATCATGTAAAAATATACTAAGTTACCTGAGTTTTGCATCGAGAAGAAATGTTATTACTGTATGATAGAACCCCTCTCGTTCACCCTTGGTTAGACTGCCACATCAAATGATAAAACCCCCAAGAAACACCATAACGGTTTTTTTTTTAATATAAGTTTCTAGTTGAGTGATATTCGCTGTAAATAAATACATTGTAATAATAAAAGGGTATAAGAGAAGCTTGATAGAGGATTATGTAAACACAATCAATAAATAACTGCAATTTAGGAAATAATAACACAAATTGTTCCTTCGTTTATTTTATTTTATTGAAATCTCAACAAAAATTAAGAAAAATGTGAAAATCTGGGTATTAACAGGACTTACGAGCAGTCAAAAGCTGGCTTGTTTGATCAATTTTTATTCGTCTAAAATTCACTTTTCTACCTATGATCAACAATGTGATGGAAGCTTTTTAAAGCTTTCTCAACTGAAGTCAACCATATACGGTGCTAAGAACTCGCATGTGATAGAACATGTTAATCAAAGGATATTTTTTTTTGATATCTCATCAAAGATGAGGAAGAATATGGATGTTTGGGCATTTACGGGAGTGAGGGCCGTCATAGGCTTCCATATTCTTCTTCATCTTTGATGAGATGTCAAAAAATAATATGAAAAATAACTCCTATAATTGGAGATAATCCAGATTTGTGAACAAGTATTTGGACACACTCAAAATGTTGTAAATCAAAGGATAAATACACGTTTCGAAATTTGAACATCTATCACGCATCGGCCTGCCACACATTCTTCTGATGGATCGCATCATAACAGCATGCAGTCTACTTTTTACATTTTTAATTTCCAAACATTACGGTTGTTACCAGGATTTAGTTGTCTACTGCCAGTTCAGCTTTGCTGATAGGTTTTTATTTGCCATAAGTAAAGATAAAAATATGAAACATACTAATTATAATAACCAAGCTACGCACGAAACGATAACGTAATTCAGAATGAGAAATATATACAATACAAAAATATTATTTCAACAAAACCCTCATAACATATAAAGGTCACGTTGTTCAGTACGTTTGTTCATTGTTTTTTTCTTATATCATGCTTTTTTGGTATTTGCAATGTGTATTACCCATTTCACTTCTCAAATATGGATTTTTACGTCATGAAGTTTGGAGAAGCTTTCGTACAAATATATAATATGAACATAGGCTTGGCTTTTTTCGGATCTACTCATCCTTGAACACAGAGCTTCTAAACTTTTTATAAAGTACAAATATAGTTTTTAAAGTCTAGATCAGAGATAATTGAAAGCAGAACGGACATCGCAGTCACAAAAAAGCTCTAAAAGTGGCAGAAAGGAAGACTCTAAGGAGCTTATAAGAGTTATTTGTCTTCAAAGTGCATTGAAAGTGTAATTTATAAAAGTCTTAAAAACTATATATTTGGAATAACTCTGATATTGAATGAAGATTGGCAGAAAAATTAAAATACATGAAATACAAACTTGTGTGCGACGTATGATGACATTTGGGATTGAATGCAGAGCGGACACCGCAGTTAAAAAAATGCGGTAAAAGTGTCCGCCTCCGTAGTGTAATGGTCAGCACGCTCGGCTACCGTACTGGAGGTCCCGGGTTCGATTCCCAGGGGGGTTTAAATAAATGTAACTGATTTTTTCACTCCTATATATAATCAATATTACCTTGGACTGGTACCGGAAGCGGAGGGCTGATCACCTTTCTTTCATGAGTTAACGATCAAGATAACACTGCGTTTATATGATGCAGTGCCCTATGCACCATAGGGGCGTGGATAAGGGTTTGAATGAATTTGAATGAAGTGTGTCAAAAATTAAGACTAAGGAGCATATCTGGCAAGAGTCTACGAGATAGAACGAGGAACACCAAGATAAGAGAAATATGCGAGATAGAAGATCTCGTAAAGTTGGGGAGGCAACAAATAAGACGAATGAGTGAGGAAAGAACAGTTAAACAAATCTGCATGTGTATACAAAAAATCTTTAATTTGCATATGAGGTCCGAGCCCTGGATTATAATCCATTTCATTATTTTAGCTTATAATTTGACCAGATAATTTATTTACAACATTTTGAGTGAGTTTAAATACTTGTTCTTGAATCTGGATTATCTCTAATTAAATAAGTTATTTTTCATATTATTTTTTGACATCTAAACATCTAAACGATATTTCGTGACACTCAAAATGTTGAAAATTAAGTATTTAAATAGTTAAAAGTGTCAAAGTTCAAAGTGTGAAAGATAAGAAAACGTTATAATCAGCGGGTATGTATGAGGAGACGTATGAATGTGGATAAGGCGAAGTTAGTTTTCAAAGACAGACTGATGTCTACATCCTCTACGTAGCCTTCTAAATCCTCTATATACCTCTGTGGGGAAGCGGCGTGATGGTTAGTTAGTTAGTTAGTTAGGTATGTGATTATTTTAATGTTGACGTTTGGAAACCAATTTACAAGTAGCGCCGAGACGTCGGCGTCACCAGCGCCATCGCGTCGTCGCCGCCAGCGATCCGCACGCCGCAGATTGAGAAGCGCTTAGTCGTATGGTAATGAACCTTCAGATGCTCAGACTACAAACGGTTCAGCTTGCGTGGTGGGGCAAATTAATCCCCCGAGTAGCATTAACGGCGCCGTACGAAACCTTCCCTTCCTACCCTATACTATAGTTCTCGAGTCCCAGACGGATGGCGCACGCTTGAATTTCAAATGGACGCAACTTTTTCCCGAATATGTATCAAGAGGAGATTGCGCAAGATGGCGATTGATGGAATTAATCTTATCACTTTTCTTTGTGTAAAGTCGTGCCCATCTATCTCGGATCCAATCCATTTGAGATAAAAGTTTTTTTTCCAGCGTCAGAAAAACTAATGCCTCAGTGTTACGCACTCTCTCTGTTAATCAACGAGAATTGTGTTAATTAAAGTGGCATTCACTTAATGCCTTATTTTATTTATTTATTTATTTGTAGAGACCTTCTAAAGCATATGATGTGACTTATTGTTGGAGATCATATTTGTACTTTTAATTTAATTAAATATTGGTGGTAAAACACACAAAAATAATCAATTCTTTTGCAAACTCCTACTCCTACTTCGTGGATTTGTCAATGATGTTTTTTAAAAAGGTATTTGTGTTTTTTTCAGCTCCACTGATAAACCCCATCAATTGACTTGTGGGGTATCCGCACAATGATAAATACAGTGAAACCTGTTAGATTAAACACCACTAGTGCACTGAAAAAAACGTTCAATGTAAGGAGGTGTTCAATTTAACAGGTAAATAAAAAATTGTGGAAAAAAAATAATTTTTGCCAAAACAAGTAAATTTTTTATTAAATTTAAATGAAAATATTTATTGTTTCTTTGAGGAAAATTTTTCAACTGTCATTTGTTTGACGTTTTCCACTTGGTACTTGCACAACTGATGGACAGAGTTTTAAGTCTATGAAAGACCTTTGACCTCATGTGTATTGGCAAAATCTGAGAGGCACTTTAAGCTAGCAAATGCATTTTGAATTGTGTGCTTGAGAATTGGAATTTTTTGAACAATTGGTTAAAAAAATATGCACACAAAAAGAAAAAAATAACTTCAACACAGTTCAATCCAATAAATGAACTCTTGATCGCTTACACATATTCCATAATTTTACCTTTGCTCTTTACATAATAAATTGTAATGTGTATTGAATATTAAATTATTTTTTAAAAGCAATAAAGCAAGTCGCTGTGTACCATATTTATAAAAAACGTTATTTCTATCAACGTCATTGGCATTTTCAATACGCAAAAACAGTGTTTCAATTTTTCAGCCCGTTCTAATATAGAAAAGAAAGAATTTAGAAATTACCACCAAACTCTTGTTATTTACAACAAAACATTTATAAAAAATGCTTCGTTGCCATTTACCTTCCCCTGTCCGCAAAGGCTTGATATTTTCACACCCCCGTATCTCACATTGATGTATTTTCCCACCCTTATAATCAGATACCGAATGTGACTTTTCTGAATACGTTTTTCAAGCTTTCTTTAAATTGATGATTTTCCACACACTGCCATTACGGGTGAAATAATTTTCCGAGTGAACATTTTAAATATCCCATTTCAAGCTTAATATCACATGTCATTTGGATGGCAGAAATTTAAGTAGAGCTACTGAAAAGTAATTTCCCGAGAAAAAGGTATATTACGAATTTTCTTAATGTGTTTATGTGTACGTTTTTTTCGTCTCATCTGATTTGACGAATTTTACCTATATGTACAAACAGTGTTTTTTACAAAAAAAAATAACTGGGTCTTATTTAGTATTGTGAACAATTCAATGATCTATTTTGTAATGGAAAGCTTTCATTATTTCAGGAGTTTTAGTGTACCTGAATGTCATTGTCTCTGAAAACTCTTCAATTTAGTTCGCTGAGGTATGAATTCACTTCGACTTCAAGCTTTCCGATTTCAAATTTCTTTTCACTTCATCGACCCCATATTTCAAACTTTTCGTCCATACTATTCAAACTTATTGAATCCTTGCTGATATAACAACCTATTTTAATCAACAAATTATTTTTACAAACAAAGGTACATATTCTCCATGGTCTACCTCCGTGGTGTAATGGTTAGCGTATTTAGCTAAGGTACTGAAGGTCAAAATAAATATTTTTTATTTTTTATTTTTTTATTTTATTTATTTACGGTTCACAAACAATGAAAAACATATTACAATAAACGAAATACAGTGCAATACAGATAGTTTTGATGTTTTTCATCAATTACATGGGAACACAACAAGCTTACAGAAACAATAAAGGTGCAGGTTAAACACATATATAAAGAATAGTAATTTGGTGGTAAAAAAAAAGGGTAGTAACAATTAAAAGTAATGAAGTAAGAAAAATAAAAATAAAAATTAGAAGTAAAAATAAAAAGTGAAATTAAACTACGCTACATAAGGTATAAAATTCAAGACTCCACCAAATTGGTGAAATCAATTTGAAATTGATTTCACCAATCCGGTAATAGTCCTCTTGTATTTCTCCGTGCCATCATTAAATATGTCGATGGTCACATTATCAGTATTTTCTAAATTATTATACAATCTTAGCATCCTAGAAATGGAGTTAAAGTGTGCCATATTATTGTTATATACTGGGAGAGAAAATGTGTTGTGCCTCCTTAATCGCCGAGAGGGAACATTCATTGCTATCTTCTCGACACAAAATGCTGAATCAATGTTACCATGGATTATATTATAAAGATACATTAAGTCTGCAATTTGTCTCCTGATTTCCAATTTGTCAATATTGAAATATTCTAGGCGCTCCTCATAACATAACAGAGTTCGGCCTAGGTGACATTTAAATGTGAGCATACGAAGAAATTTTTGCTGCACAGACACAATATTAGTGATTTTAAACTATAAAATTGATTTAATATTACCCTGAAATGGTTTCTGAAGTGCAGGAGTGATTATCTCGCCTTCGTGTTAGTCGTTACAAGATAACACTGCGGAATGTTAAAATAAGGAAAAAATGCAAGACTGATTTACATTACCTATCGAATAAATTAAGAAATGTCTGTTGAGATGGATTGGACATGTGGAACGAATGAGCGAGGAAAAACCTTTAAAATATTTTAATTGAAACGTTTAAATGTAGTAGGAATGATGTCGGAAAAAAGAACAGAGGAAGAACGAGGAAAATGTGGCATTATCAGGTATGTCAAATACTTAAAAGCGGCCGGGTCAGGAGTTGAAATAATCAGTGGATATATTTGAGGGGATGCATAAATTTAGAAAAGGTGGATATTGTTTTCAAAGATGATTGGTGTGGCGTTCAATTCTCTTCGCCTACTCCTGTAGATAAGCGGCGTAATAATTACTTTATTCATTTTTGAAGTATAAAACTTTTTTATGAATAAATTATCATACTGATGAAAATTCACTGGACTGAAGAAATATGTAGTTTACCATATTAATTGAAGTAAAAATTCAACCCTTATACTCGTGTTATATGAAACCTTTAAAAACCGCTTTATACCAGTAGAAGCTTGTTAATTTTTTGTTTATTTTATAATAAGTTTATGGATGTATTGTAAAATTTTATGTCAACCCTGTGACGTATAAGGTCATGTGAGTTTGACATTATTCATAAGGGCAAAATAGACATGATGAACATAAAAAAATGTCATTGAGTTTATGGCTGTATCGGGTGGTGCTTGACACGTAGATCCAATTTTATGTACAAATGTGTCTTTTGGTAAAAAACAAAACAGCCATACACAAGGTAGGGACGAATGTGTATTTTACTTAACGGTTGTTTTATTATCGTACAAGCTTTACTGGAAATGAGGAAAACATAATACACAATCCAACTTATATGTTAAATTCAACAATGCATGTATTTTTGCTACTTTTCCTTCCTTCATATTCTATTTTTTAAATGTCTTAATTGTTTTAATAGTAATTATAACATAAACGTGGAATTGGCTTTTTTACTACTAAAGCAACTATTTTCGTTAATATATTGTAATGTTTATTATTGTAAATGTTACTATTTAAAAAAATAATATAAAGCTGTAAAATTCCCGAACAAATAACATAAAATAAAATAGGTAAAATAAATTTAACGTATTTGAAATGTTTTTGTTTATCAGTGTTAAAATGTATATTTACATGTATATATATTTATATATATACATATATATATTTATATATATATATATATTTATATATACATATATATATGTATATAAATATATATATATATATATATATATATATATATATATATATATATATATATATATATATATATATATATATATATATATATATATATATATATATATATATATATATATATATATATATATATATATATATATATATATATATATATATATATATATATATATATATATATATATATATATATATATATATATATATATATATATATATATATATATATATATATATAAATATATATATATATATATTTATATATATATTTATATATATATATATATATATATATATATATATATATATACATACATATATTTCTTCTTATTTATCATCTTTTTCTTGGTGTAGGCCCTGTGGCCTGTTTTAAAGAGGGATTAGTCAATCCTTTCCTTTGGTGGCTAGCCCAGGAGTCCTCTACCTTGGGATTGGCCTTGCAGTGCGATGTGGAGGAGTTTGGATGGTTTCATTCTCCTCACATACGCATATCATTGTCTTCTTTGATGCCTTCCCTTCATAACGACATCTTCGATCTCGTATATTTTTTTTATCCTGGTGTTAGTTACGATTTCTTTAAGAATCCGATCACAAACTCCTTCATTAGCAGTTTATCGAGAGATTTTTTGTATATTTAACTATATTTATATAATAATATAAGAAAACCCCAACGTTCAGAATGTGTTTTTCGAAAAAAACATGTTTTACCCACTAGTAAAGAAAATGAAAAGAAAATGCCACTAGTAAAGAAAACCCTTTCATAAATATAAATAAGCACATAGTAAAATGCAAGGTTGTATCAAAATTGGAAAATTTGAAATCGTTAAATTACTTTCAGCGATTTGATATTTAAAACGAATGAACACTAACATTTTTATATAGTTTATTCATTTGGCATCAACTTTGCGGAATGACGTGTTGATTATTTAAAAAAATAAAAATTGTATAAGACCACTAATTGAGACTTGTAAATCATCATTAATTCATTATATGGTTTTTCAAAATTCCTCACCATTATTGTCTATGTTCCCACTAAACCCACTCCCACCCCTTACCCCCTCTAGTTATTACCCCACCTACCTCTTTATATACCTGAATGATTGTTTGCTCGTAAGTTTTTGTGATCACCTGTCGATGAAAACAACGGTAGTTTTCGAAACAAGTCATGTGAAATAAAATTCAATTATTGGTATTACTATACAAGTGTTTAATTTTTATAATCAACATGTTTTATTACATTAATTGATTTTTTTTTCAAACCCCAATGGTGCATAAGGCACTGCATTTTATAAACGCAGTGTTATCTTGATCGTTAACATACGAAGGAAAGGTGATCAGCCCTCCACTTTAGGTACTAGTCCAGGGTAATTTTGAATAAATATAAGAGTGAAAAAATCACATATATTTATTTGACCCCCCCTGGGAATCGAACTTGGGACCTCCAGAACGGTAGCCAAGCATTCTGACCATTACACCACGGAAGCGGAATTGATGTACGTAAGTGAAACAATATTTTTTAATGACGTAATGTTTTTGAATTTTCATCATCTCGTTATTTTTTTGGGAAAAAAAACTGTAGCAAAAAGTAAAATTCCTGTCTTTTTGTGTCAATATTTCATTATTGTTTGAGAAAATATGGTAATTTCCAAAGTTGACCCAATTAAAAAGATCGCTCGAATAAAAATATTTTCGTAAAAACAATTTTTAACGTCTTTGACGTAGAATAAGGCGTTATATTTAAAAAAAAAACTTGATTCACGTCTCTGTTTTCAAAGGAAATTTATGAATTTATCACGGTGACCGAATCGCAAATTGAATTTTTCTGAGATCAAACAAATTTAATTAAATGTTATTTTTTCCGTTACCTGAGAATTACAAACGTCATTTTCAAATTAAAAGTTGTTGTATTTAAAAAATGATGTAGTATTTTAATTTAAATTTTTTTATACCGTATAATTATTATTATTCATCATTATTTTTGTTTGCCTCCGTAGTGTAATGGTCAGCACGCTCGGCTACCGTTCTGGAGGTCCCGAGTTCGATTCCTAGGGGGGGGGGTTAAATAAATATAAGTTATTTTTTCACTGTTATATTTATTCAATATTACCCTGGACTGGTACCAGAAGCGGAGGGCTGATCACCTTTCATTCATGTGTAAACGATCAAGATAACCCTGCGTTATATGACGCAGTGCCCTATGCACCGTTGGGGTGCAGATAAGGGATTTATTATTTTTTTTATATCTTTTGAAAGATGAAGAAAAATATGGATGTCTGGGCATTTACGGGGCTGACGACTGTCATAGGCTTGGAACTTCCAAGAATTTGAGTGGGGCGGTTGTCAATAATGGGTAAAACTGGTGAATGTTGCACGTGGGTAAAGTGATCACTTAAACCAGCCGTCATTGGGTCGTCAGCCCTGTAAATGCCCAGACTTCCATATTCTTTATCATCTTTGATGAGATGTCAAAAAATAACATGAAAAATAACTCCTATAATCGGAGATAATCCAGATTTGTGAACAAGTTTCATATAAAATTTAAAAAAAATATAAGTTTAAAATTGATCACATTATCTACATATAACATATCGTAAGCTTTGTTATATATAAAATATTCAGACTCCCATTTTCTTCTTCATTTATATTGTTTTTTTGTTTAAATGTTTAGAGTTTAAATTTTCCATAGTAATTGCAAATTTCTCCGGATATATGTACAAGGTGATGACGTAACAAACGTATACAGTAAAAACTCAATGTAACAAAAAAATTAGAGTAGGCAGTGTCTGATAAGCCGAAAGTCCGTTATATAAAACCATGTTTAAAATAACTCAAAATCTTGTTATTTAAAATATGAACACTGTATTTAGACATAAATAAAGAATACAAAAACTTAAAAGAAACAAGTGGTAAAAAACAAGTGTTTTTTTTACAATGTCATCATGTCTTACCACACAGTAAATGTCGAAAAAATAAATAAAATAGTGAGATATGTGTTAAAGTTCTTTAAATAAATGTTCGTTATATCGCAGTTTTAATATAATGTAATCTTAATCTCTACATATAATTCCACGGAGTATAAGACATTCATGCTTGGTCTACAATTAAAATGAAAGATGGAGAGATAGTTTCCGAATCTATTCGTTATAATAAAATAAACTCAAGTGGAAAAAACAAGTGTTTTTCTTTAACAATTTCATCATGTCTTACCACAAAGTAAATGTCGAAACAATAAATAAAATAGTAAGACTTGTCGCTCACTCCTTTCCAAAGGCATTGTTCAATTATTTTTTAAAAAAGAATAAATATTTTTCAAATGAAGAAAAATCATTCAGGTTTTACCTAAAAAGATTGTTGCACAGTTAAAAGTTCAGTAAGTGGCTTGATATTTATTTTGAATATATTCATTTTATTTTTCTTTCGTAGTGTAACGGTCAGCATGCTCGGCTATCGTTCAGGTGGTCCCGGGTTCGATTCCCAGGGGGGGTTAAATAAATATAAGTGATTTTTTCACTCTGATATTTATTAATTACTACCTTGGACTGGTACCTGAAGCGGAGGGCTGATCACCTTTCCTTCATGTGTTACCGATCAAGATAACACTGCGTTTATATGATGCAGTGCCCTATGCACCATTGGGGTGTGGATAAGGGTTTGAAGAGATATTTTTGAACTTTAAAAACGATCTCCTGAAAAATATTTTTTTTTGATATATCGTTGTCATACAGGAGAAAGTGACCAAGTGCATTGTCTTACAAAAACGTGATCATTGACTATTAGATATCTTACTAGCTAAATATTGCCCTGAACAAAATCCCAAAGGATTTTAAACTTGGAAGTATAATATATTGACTTGGTAAAAATGACTAACTGCATTGATGTTTACTTTCTTGCCAAGCAAAAGTGACTTAAATGGCCCTCCTGAACATTTAACGTTTTGGTAGTTGGTCACTTTCTCGTGTACGACTACGATATGACGTTGTTGATAGCAGCGAGCGATGTGTTAAATCGTTAAGTTCTTTAAATAGAAGTTCGTTATATCGCGGTTTTACTGTAATGTAATCTTAATTTGTACATATAATTCCACGGAGTATTAGACATTCATGCTCGGTCGACGATTAAAGTGTTACGAGTAGGTTTAAGTTGGAAATTTGAAAGTTTGGAGAGGGAATCATTTGGAGCGTGAAGATAATCGTGTAAAGGCATTGTGCAAGTAAGTATTATAACAGATGCCTTGTCATTTGCGAATCACGCAAACGTGGCGTGAATACATCCTCAAATTCCTCAAAAAATACTTAGCGTTGGAATACCACCCTTAAATCATTATGTAACCCTTCCCCATTTCCTCGGGACGATTAAATTATTTCCCAAGTAAAGGCTTATCAAAGTAACGAGGCACCCTATTTTATTTATTGTTTCTTATAATAATTAATAAAAAGTAATTTGTTGTAGGTACAACATTTTGAGTGTGTCCAAATACTTGTTCACAAAATCTGGATTATCTCCAATTAAAGGAGTCATTTTCATATTACTTTTTGACATCTCATCGATGAAGATTATGGATGTCTGGGCATTTACGGGGCTGACGCCCGTCATAGGCATCGGTGTTTGAAAATGATGCGGAATGCATCGAAACACGTGTCACAGTAGATTTTAAAAAATAGTGGTATTTACTAAGTAAAACATTATTTTATTATTTGAATCTGTGTTGGAACAGGAGGGATAATCTAATCGATAGTGTATCGGGTTGTGGTCCCGTGGTTAGTGTCGCGGACTCTCAAAATTTAATATATTTTTCTAATTATGACCCGCTCAAGCTCACAAAAAATGGTTTAGAGTTAAAGTTATTTGGTAAATAATAAAAAATATACATATTTTTAATTAAAAAAAAAATAAAACAAAAAAAAAAGTTATTTTTTCTAAATAAATATTAAAATCTATTTCCAATAATTTGCCGCTTAGGCTCACAGAAATAGTATGAAAAATGAAATATTTGTATAATTAATAAAAACACACTTATTAGTCTTTAAAAAAAAATAAAAAAAATATTTAGTGTGGGCTAATCAGGAATTTCTCAGCATTTACTCATTGCTAAATTTAAGTATTTGATTCCACGATAAAAAGTTTGAGGACCATTGTCCACCGCCCCCGGATAGCGAGTGACGTAGGCATGTTTATACAGAGTTAATCCTAGCAACTTGTATTTTAATATTACGATACTGGCACCTGGGGTTTTATGCCGCGTTGTTAAATCCTTCCTACATTAATCAATTTATAGAGCTCTAAACTGAAAAACGCTTTAATACGCTGCTGTATCGTATTCCCCTTCACAGCTAAATATTAAATTTGAGTTAAGTATGCTACGGAGAACACGGCCTGAAAGGGTTAGTGTCATAATTTAAAATATCAAGATATACAGACTCAGTTTTCAATGTTTTTGTTCAGATTAATTATTTAATTTATCTCGGCTCTATAAAACGATAGGGTACATTCACTCGGGAGATATATCTTTCTTAATGTACTTTGAAAATACATGAATTATTAATAATTTTTTTACGTTGTTTTTTCATTGGTTAAATAATAGGAAGAATGGTAACGTTAGGCAATGTATAAGCCAGACAAAGACTTGTTGTACGATCTTAAAATGCAAATATACATTATATGATTTTGTGTTAATTTATGTATGAATTTTACAATCAAACACTGATTTTTTGAGTCTACTAAGTTAGTAGACTAAAAAATGTGTATTTGGTTTAAAAATTAATACATAAATTAAAATGGAGTTCTACAAATTAAATGCCAAATCTTCTTCTTTTTCTAGATCCTAAGGATCTGTTTGTGCCTCCGCTTGTAGCTTTTGGGATGATGACTCCCAGCCACCTTTTTGGAGGTCTGCCTGGGGGTCTGCGTCCTTCAAGGGATCCTTGAAAGGCGATACGTGGAAGTCTGTCATTTGACATTCTGTTTACATGATCATTCCAGTATCGCCTTCGTTGTCGTCCCCACTTCATAATATCCTCCGTCTTACACATGTTCCGGATGTCGGTATTTCTTACTCGGTCTCACAATGTGTTTCCGGTTATAGATCGGAGAGTCTTCATCTTGGAGGTTTGAAGTCACGATTTCGTTCTAGAAGTATATACTCTTGCCTCAATCCCATAAGTGGCTTTTGGTCGAACACATGTTTTATATATTTTAATTTTACTTTTTATTCTCATGTGTTCCTTCACACCGAGTTTCTGGGGCATCCGGATATAACTGCAGCCTTTTTCTGGGTCTCACCATAAAAGTCACCGTAGCTTCAAACGCCAAAGCAATAAATAAATATATTATATGTATTTGACTCCCACAGAGGAAATATTCTACAAATTATAACTTATGACAGTAAAACAACTACATGCTAAAATAATATATTTATATTTGTATTGAATAATTACTCTCACATAATACAGGAAAGCATCCCTCCCAGCAAAGCTCATAAATCAAAATTGTCACACATTGTGGTAACGTATATATATATAACAAAGAGATCCAAAACACAGAAACATATCAAACAAAATATAATACAAACCACTTTTGATCAAAATAACTTATAGTATGCAATAAAGTTATAATCTGCTTCCATTGTCTCCATAAAGTCATTAAAAATAGACACTTAATACTAACGAGATATTCATAAAAAGATGTGGATAGATCTAAACTAGATTGAATTTATTGTTTATGATGGACAGCTGTTGTCACTTAAAGTTTTCCAAGTATTCGATTGCTTCTCGATAAAGCATCGTTAAATGAGACAAATGAAAAATGCATATCGCTCACTCCTTTCAACGACGTCATATATCAAAAATCGTCAATTTTCACTTGCGCGTGTTTGCGCAATGCCTAGAAAATGTACTATATCCCAGCAAAAGCGGCATATTTTTAACTTAATATTTACCCGCTACAGAACAAAACTTGGTTTTTGCATTTTGAAGAAAATATTTTGTATAATTATTTTTTTAAATATACTTAATATTTTTCAAATGAAAAAAAACGTTTAGGTTTTATCAAACCAGATCTGTTGCACAGTAAAACGTTTAATAAATGGTTTAATATATATTTTTGAAACATTTTATTATATTTTTAAACTTTAAAAACGATCCCTGAAAAATTAAGTTTTTTGATATATGATGTTGTCGAAAGGAGAGAGCGATGTGTTAAAAAAATGATTATTATGAATAAATGACCTTAAAAAAAAACATTAATACGTTTAACTTATAATATAATTTATGCTTTTGTTTACTTCGATTGAATTTTTTGTATTCAATTATTTGGCAAGGTGTGGGTTGTGAGCTTGTTGAAATGAAGTTGTTGAAAGGAGTGAGCGACATGTGCTTTATATTTTCCTTCATTTCTTTTTAACTAAACTGATATAAGTTAGTTATGAAATAAAATTGCGAAAATTCAATTTGATATTAACACAAGTAAATACCACTTTCCATATCAGCAATTCCATATGGTGGCTTCGAAATAAACTGAGGTAGATTTTGAAATAGGCGAAGATAAAAATCATCTAATAACCATTTTTCCGTTTGTATTCTCATAAAAGGGGGATAAATGCGTAAAAAATAATGATTATAATAATTCTAGTCTCGCGGAGTCAGAAGTGCGATTCTTTTCTGTTATCTTCCTTCTATTCTTTCTATTCTTTCCTTATCATCCCCGTTCATCCCCTATCTCCTCTGTTCCGTTCGCTATCTTTCATTTTCCCGCCATTTTTCCACGTCACCGTGCAAAGTGTTAGGGTATTTTTCTTCGGCTGTCTTATTCCTTAAATTGGGGTTGGGATAATAGAAAAAACAAAGGGAATCTCATCTAATGCCAGCGGAAAACTGAAAAGCCTTCAGTGTTGGGCATAAAAGTAAATCTTGATATTGGAGAACCCGATAGTAAATATTTATTTAACAATGAAAACAGATGGATTATGCATTTTTTTAAATAATGAAAATAATTGCCTACAACATTTTGAGTGTGTCTAAATATTTGTGCTCAATGAAAAAGCATTTTTATCTCACCAATAGATGTCTCTAGTGAAAATTTTAGTGATTCAAGCAGAATGTTTCAAAATTGGATCATAAATATATATGTAGAACTTCCAAGAATTTGGGTAGTGTGGTTGTCAATCATTGGTAAAATTGGTGAATGTTACACGTGTTTAAAGTGATCATTTAAACCAGCCTATGACGGTCGCAAGCCCTGTAAGCACCCAGATTTCAATATTCTTTTTCATGTTTGTTGAGTCAAAAAATATAATGAATTGCATAATCGCTTAAACAAGCACAAACATATTTTTTTATTTATTTTGTTGGGTAATTTTGATTTTACTTGGTAAATACCACTATTTCGTAAAATCTATTATGACACGTGTTTCGATGCATTTGCATCACATACGGTGTTCGAAAATGATACGAAATGCATTTAAACAAGTATCATGACAGATTTTAAGAAATAAAAGTATTTTTATTCAGTTTTGTTTGTTTTATTTTATTTTATGTTATTTTTTATTATTTTTAAATTCCCTTAAGACTTTAAAGAACTATCGCACTAGGTGGAAATCGTGTTCCTGTCTCGATGTCTATAAATGTCATTTGACTCGTCGGAACTTTATCATTGGTTTCGTGAATTTTTTATACATTCCAACCCTTCCAAATACCTTAAATTGTTTCTAACATCTTTATCGTACCATTTCGTAACTCTATTTCTACTTTTAGTTTCTTTATTTGGTTTCGACCTGATGTCTATATTTTTACTTAAGAGAGGGAAATCGACAAAATAGATGTTTACAACATTTTGAGTGTGTCCAAATACTTGTTCACAAAATCTGGATTATCTCCAATTACAGGAGTTATTTTCAAATTATTTTTAAGAGTTTCTGCTTAGTAAAAAGCTTTTTTACATCTCACCAATAGATGTCTATAGTGAAGTTCTAGTGATTCAAGAACAAGGTTTCTAAATTGGTTCATATATATAAGTAGAACTTCCAAGAATTTGAGTAGTGTGGTTGCCAATAATGAATGTTACACGTGTGTAAAGTGATCACTTAAACCAGCCTATGACGGTCGTCAGCCTCGTAAATGCCCAGACTTCCATATTCTTCTTCATCTTTGATGAGATGTCAAAAAATAATAATAGATGTTGGTTTATTGCAACGGTTTTCACAATGATTAACATAAAAAAACACATTTTTGAAATTAATTAATCACAATTGTTTGAGTGTGTGTCTTAATACTTGTTAAAATCAATATCTGAATTATCTTATATTCTTCTTCATCATGATTTATTTCTCAAGTTCTCATTCATCTTTGTTGAGATATCCCTTAATTTTTTAGTTGAAGGTTTTTTTATAAAAAATAACCCTTAAAACCTGTATTTTAGAGGCTTGTTTGTAGAAAACGTTGTAGCGAAAGGGAAGGTAGATGTGAAAAATATATATCACAAACACCCGTTTGTTGAAAACGTGTTGAAAGCAACAATTACATCGAGTTCATTTTGCAAGTATTGGGAATCGAACTCGCGACACCAGTCTCTCATTTAAGCGTCTACCCAACAATACCACGGTACAATTGAAGAACAGTTTGTCTTTTGCCTGTTGATGAGAACATCCGTGGATTTGAAACTAGTCCTGTTGACATTAATCAACTCAAAAGTCTAATGATTAAAGAAAACACTTGTTTTTTACCACTTGAGTTTTATTATAGACTACATGTTTCAGAAGTTAAACTTCCATCATTCAGGTCTGTAAAGTTAATATACAGACCTGAATGATGGAAGTTTAACTTCTGAAACATGTAGTCTATAATAAAACTCAAGTGGCAAAAAATAAGTGTTTTCTTTAATCATTGCAACATATCTTACCACAAAGTTAATGCCGAAACAATAAATAAAATATCAAAAGTCTAATACAAGTGTTTCATTTTCATGTTTAATTCATCGTGTTATTCCACAATGTTAATGCTAAATGAATTAATAAAAGTACGAACGTTCATTCGTATAACGTAGCCAATATAACAAAATAAAAATATCGATATTCCAGGATGAAAGTAAATGTATTCCGAGTGTGTCGTGAACAACACATGCTTTTAATTCCTATGGAGTGATTGTTTGTTTTGTGCGGAACACACATAAATATATATTTATTTAATTTATGTGTATATACACACACGTGTGGTTTATGAGGATATCTGTGAGTGTTATCTTTGTACACGGTATTCCACAAATTACAGTAATCATATTTTCCTCCTATAATATTTACTCATGTTTTGATGACTAGGCACCAATTGTCCTGATTACAGTGATATCGATTTGTGTACATTTTTTCGAATCAACCCATTTTTATGATGAACAGGGGTAGAAGCTGTTTTTTTCATCCCTTAACATTCCAAAAGCGCAACTCTAAAATTTACAGAAATATTTGTTGAGTTAGCTTGCATTTGAAATTATTTGTGAACAATTTACTTTAATTAGGTCAAAAAAAGTAAAATTTTCAAATGATTATAAAGTTGTACCAAGAAACCGTTAAGAAATGAGCTTTCAGTCAACTTTTGTTGCGGTATTCTCTCTTATAGTCTCTTTAAGAGCTTAGAACAAGTTCGTCTGTTATTAAACACATGATACATTTTTTTTTCTATGTGATATTATGTTTTTAAAAATCTAAGTGCCAGTACGTAAGCGCAGATGAATTTAATGCCGGGAAAGACAGGAATACAAACATTTTTACGATGGATTCTTGAATGGGGTTGGATTTTATACCCTGTCTGCAAAACTTTTTAACAGTGCTCTTTATTGTGCGCGGATGTATTAAAATCTTGTTTTAAATGAGGCAGACTGCTGTATGGCTTTTTTATTACAATTTTCCACGTTGCGCGTAGTTAATTATTTGCGCACCATTTTCTTGTTGCGAAAAAAAGGTGAAAATGCTAAAAATTCGTTTACGACTGTATGAGAAAGTTTTTAATCTGAAAACTTTGGAAATGACTCATATCTGACATCAACATGTACACGTATACATATCTCATAATTTTTTAAATAATGGTTTTTAACTAGCTATCCATGACGCCGCTTCCCCGCAGGGATAGACAGAGAAAAAATAACACACCAAACTATCTTTACAATCTTCGCCTCTTCCACATTCATGCATCTCCTTGTGTATAGCAGCCCATTATTCCGTGTCCTGACCATATTTAAATATTTTACTTACTTGATCATGCCAAGTTTTCTTAGGTCTCCCTTTGCCTCTATTTCCAACTATCTTCACCTCGTAAATTTATTTCACTGTCATTACTTCACTCATTCGTTCTAAATATCGCTCACTCCTTTCAACAACGTCATATACTGAAAATTGTCAATTTTCAGTTGTACATGTTTTCAGAATGCCCAGAAAATGTACTTTATCCCAGGAAAAGCAGGATATTTTTAACTTAATATTTACCCGCTACAGGGCAGAATGTGTTGTTTTTGCATTTTGAAAAAAATTTGTTTAATAATTTTTTTAAATAAACTAAATATTTTTCAAATGGAGAAAAAACATACCGGTTTTACCTAAAAAGATCTGTTTTACAGTAAAAAGTTCAGTAAGTGGCTTGATATTTATTTTTATACATTTTATTATATTTTTAAATTTGAATAACGTTCTACTGAAAAATCAAGTTTTTTTTGATAAATGACGTTGTTGAAAGGAGTGAGCGATATATGCCCAAACCATCTGAATATTCCTTTTTTAATTCCGATCACTCTAATCTAATAAAAAAAGTTAATTTTACGTGTCTATGTATCAGTCCGCCTCCGTAGAGTAATGGTCAGCACGCTCGGCTACCGTTCTGGAGGTCCCGGGTTCGATTCCCAAGGGGGGTAAAATAAATATAAGTGATTTTTTCACTGTCATATTTATTCAATATTACCCTGGACTGGTACCTGAAGCGGAGGGCTGATCACCTTTTCTTCATGTGTAAACGATCAAGATAACACTGCGTTTATATAACGCAGTGCCCTATGCACCATTTGGGTGCGGATAAGGGTTTTATTTATTTATTATGTATCATTATATTTTTTAATCAAAATTTTTATTACGTTTTTCATTTATTATTTTAAGATATTTGTGATTATACTTCCTTGAATATTGCGTGTTTGTTTGACTAAGCAATTATTATAAGTCCTTAGACGTGATAAAAGCACTTTGCTTTATGGTATAACACCACCCTGCTTGAATTTGACGTTAAGTGTTAAACACTTATAAGCTCGTTTGTACAGAAAATTGTGCGAGCTTTCCGTTCCACTCTGACATCTTCAATTTTATTGACCTAAGATTTTTTTTAAATTTGATTTTAAAATCTTCTTTCTATATTGCTGACGGATTTTTTTATCAAAAAAAATTGGAGCAACGTATTGCATTTAATCAGAACAGTACAGAAAATCAGTGTTTATCAAAGAAAATATTACAATATGTTTTATAATCCACAATGTTTTAAGTGTGTCCAAATCTGGAGTATCTTTAATTAAAGGAGTGATTTTTCATTTTATTTTTTGACATTTCATCAAAGATGAAGAAGGATATGGAAGTCTGGGCATTTACGGGGCTGACGACTGTCACAGGCTGGTAAAAGTAACTTAAACCAGCCTATGACGGTCGTCAGCCCCGTAAATGCCCAGACTTCCATATCCTTCTTCATCTTTGATGAGATGTCAACAAATAATCATTTTATATACTTCACCGCTCTCTCCATTATCGATCATCCATATTGCATGTTTATTTTTGGAACTTTTGCATTTGACTTAGATTGCTGAAGTATTCATGCCTTACTCTATTTGCATATTGGTGAATTATATGTATGTATATTTCATTTTATTATTATTTATTTTATATATATAACAACAAAAATATTATAATTTAATCCATTTGTTGGAAATTTCTACTTTTAACATATAGAGCATACAAAAAATTATACGACTAGCGTTAGAGGCTCTTTACTCCTTTTTTTACCATAAATTTACATAAAATTCATAGCAAGACTTTGATGACTTACTCTAACATTTAGTATTTTTGACGTTCTCAAAAAAAAACGTAAAATATCCCATTCCCGACAAATAGAAACGGTTTATATAGACAGAGTATACATAGACGAATACCGCTTAGAGCCTTTTTCGTAGAAAAAAGGAAATTTCAAATAAAATGAAAACTTCAAATCTTCAGATCCGGCCTTATTCGGTGGGCGTGTCAACAAATGTATGTGTGTAGTGTCAAGGGGTGAAACCAACCCCGTTTCTGTTATTAACTAATGTGTTTTCTCTTCCCTATATTGGTCGCTTAAGGCTCCAAGACGCAGAAATCATCAATTGGAGTTAGTCGGAGGACACAGACTTATGTTTCCACATACTTATGTGTCCACAGACCTTTGTTTTTACCCCCATGTGTGAGGTCTCTCTTAGCCGAGTCTCCCAGGAGATTATGAAGAGGAGGAGGTGAAAGATGGCGAGAAGCCCGGAACTAATAGACCGAAGCGGAAAGCCCGGACTTTAAAAATACAATCACCTAAAAACGCAATTTATTATTTTTACACTCAACTGAATTATTTAATCATGTTGTTTTTATGAACGAAGATAGAGAAAAAAAATCATATTTTAAATCATTTCATTTTTATTTTTTAAAAATTTGTAATTCAATCGTGAATTTTAACTTCATTTTTAAACTTTCATTGATTTATTCGGCAGTCACATTGTCGTAGTATCTATCCATTATTGATTTAGATTCTATTAGATTTGATTAGATTTCTTTCTTAAAGTTTTATTAAAACATTGATAATGCGGTATCCGTCAAAGCGCGTATCAAAATCGATTTAAAAAATAGTGGTTTTAATTTATTTTTTTCAAAAAATATTGCGGAGAAGCTTCGTGATTTCCATTGGTTAGTTAGTTGACAATTATGAAAATTTGTGCAAAATTCGTGTAAACATATGTTTTTTATCGGCTTTTTGACCGCAAAGGCTGTGCTATCCGTTAAAATTAATAGCCACACACGGTTATTTAACATTCTGCTTATAACTCTTATCCGCACCCAATGGTGCATAGGGCACTGCATTGTATAGAAGCAGCTTTATCTTGATTGTTAAATAAACGAAGGAAAGGTGATCAACCTTGCGCTTCAGGTACCAGTCCAGGGTAATATTGAATAAATAATAGAGTGAAAAAATCACTTATATTAATTTGACCCCCCCCTGGGAATCGAACCTGGGACCTCCAGAACGGTAGCCGAACGTGCTGACCATTACGCTACGGAGGCGGACTACGAATTTAACATTATGTACGGCAAACAGCTTGCTTCTTGACTGCGGCTGCTAACTTTTATTTTCAATGTTTTCGATTGGAATGTTGTATAAAATGTGTTGATAAATGGTGATAGTAACGTTGAACGTGTATAAAATGATCACTTTAACTAACCTACCACAAGTCGTTAACCTTGTAGATAGACTGAATGCCATGTTCTTCATCTATACTGAGATACCAGTATACAATTTTCAGTCTTCATCGAAACAAAGCATACCTTTTTTTGGTGTCTTCTTTACACGGTCAAAACATGTTGGCTCGGGAGAGTCGGATGTACAAACATGTATTTTCAATACATGTTTTAACATGACCGTCACAATTAACATGGTATTTCACTCTGTTATAGCTAGGTGTATTGCCATATTCTTCACTGGATTCGTATTGAAAGATGTTGTCTGATCCGAGTCCACTGCCTCCTAGGCACCGAGAGCATGTTTATCCTACAAACAATTGTTCATGTAGTCACCAGTTTATTTATCCAACATGTTCGTCCGACAAATGTTAAGTGTATAGGGAGCTTAATACCTTTGAACATATATAAGAAATAAACCAAATAATAAGCTTTCTTAACTATTGTTTTATTTAACAATATTTTACTGGTCTTGCTTAATTTCATTTAAACATACAAGTCAGTTCGCTAAGAAATGTCTCAAAAACGTTAAGTGTTTATATTATGACATGTAATTCTTACTATTATTATTTTACACCCTCGGCTACCGTTCTGGAGGACCCGGGTTCGATTCCCAGGGGGGTCAAATAAATATAAGTGATTTTTTCACTCTAGTATTTATTCAATATTAACCTGGACTGGTACCTGAAGCGGAGGGCTGATTGGGAGGGCTATTGTATTGTATATGTGTCCATCACGTTTTCTTTAATTTTTTTTCATTAAAAGATTTCAGAGTGTAAAATATAATTAAATTTTTATAAATTTGTTAGATTTGTTTGCAATTAATTGACAGTAAAGGAATAAAAATAGTATCAATATATTTTTACAATTATTTATTCTTTGAGATGCTGGATTCATTGTTCAACAGATGAAAAATCTACATACTAAAGGTGTCTCAATCAAGACAAAATGTCTCGTATTTATACAAAAGTTGATGGAAGCCTTGGGACGCTCAGACTTCCATCTTTTTTATATAGAAAAACTATAGATGCTCCGAGACACCTTTAATATTTCTCAAAAAGTATTAAGGACATTAAAAGCTGACGGTTCGATGAATAGTATGAATCGACTACTTTTTCAAAGCTTATAAAGCTGTTTATTGATTTTTGCCGGAGTGAAAGTTCGCATAAGAAAGCACTTGAATTTCAATGAAAGATAGGTATCGATAACAACAAAAAAGAAAAACAATTTTTCTTAGCAAACTTTTGAAAGATCTGTTCCTTGGCTCATATTTCAATCGTAAAACGCCCCCACCCTCATTGATATAAATAATTTTCCCGTTTCAAACATCTCGCTCTGAATTTAATCAAATAACTTATCAGTAATTATAAAAACGATTTTTGTATACAGAGAAATATTTGTGTTTTTCTTATTTGAGTCCAGGGTAATATTGACTCAATATTGCCCTGGGCTGGTACCTGAAACGGAGGACTGATCACCTTTCCTTCACTTGTAAACGATCAAGATAACACTGTGTTCATATGAAGCACTACCCTGTGCACCATTGGGGTGCGGATACAGGTTTTATTATTTATTATACTTACACTTTATACTTATTATTTACACAAATATTTCAATTTTATACTATTTATGTGAGCCTAAGCGGCTCATTATTAGAAATAGGTATCAAATTGTTGTAGAGTGGGTTTGAACCGAGAAACCCTGACTTAAGTGTCTGCGAAACTAACCACGGGACCACAACCCGACACGATAAATACTTTATATTTTTCAATTGGAGAAAAAACAGCCAGGTTTTACCTAAAAAAATCTGATGCATAGTAAAAAGTTCAATAAGTGGCTCGATATTTATTTTTAATACATTTTATTATATTTTTAAATTGTAAAAACGATCTCCTAAAAAATCAAGTTTTTTTATGTATGACGTTCTTGAAAGGAGTGCGCGAGATGTCTACCATCTATGGTCCACAAGCAGTTTCAAAATGAAGTTAAAGGTCTTCATCAGCCTCTTCTTTATAAATTAGTTTCCATTCTTCTGTCGCATTACTCAAGATTGCATTAATAATAAAGCTAATTTTGTACGATGTTTGGGAGTGCTGTAAAACCACGTTAAGTCAAATAATACTTGGGATTCCTTATGTAGGGAAGCAAATTTTAAGAGGCTTAATTTCAGGCTAAACAAGGTTTAACAAATATTGAAGTTGCTACCCTTAGAAATAATATATTTACATAGTAACCCGGTGGCGTCTTTAGCGCAAAGTACAAGAGAGTTCCGGTTTGGAGGAAGCAAGCATTATAGAGGAATTGTTTTTCATTTTACATGCACATATTGTATGTTATAAGAAAAGTTGATTTCTTGATTAAGAGTTGATTCTGCCTAGGTTAAGTCAACTCTTACTGGTATTTTTAGGGAAAGTTTATTAAAAACGAAAAGTTATGAATTATTGTCATTATTCACTTGTCAGAGTTGACTAGAGACACCTAGGGAATAATACAATCATTAATAAAAAAATTACTTGGTAAATACCACTTCCTTTCATGTGTAAGTGTTTAAGATATCACTGTGTTTATTTGATGCAGTGATCTATTCTCTATTGGGGAAGCGGATAAGGGTTAAAAGAAGAAAAATATTACTTTAATGGTATTTACTAATTAAAATTTTAATTAAAAATGGATTGATTTTACCACAAAGTTACTGACGAATTAATACATGAACGAATATCAATAATGTCTTGAGTAAGTAAAAGTTAACTTTTTGTCTTATAGGATTAGAATCCTACCTAACCTTACCTTACCTAACTTTATCTAACCTTACCTAACCTAACCATTGCAATTACATATGGAAATCAACCAAGGAGATTGAATAAACAATTCATTCACAACATTTTGAGTGTGTCTAAATACTTGTTCACAAATCTGGGTTTCTCCACTTATTAGTAACTTTCATTTTTGACCTCTCGACAAAGATAAAGAAGAATTTGGAAGTCTTAGTATTTACAATACTGACAATCCATCATAGCCTGGTTGAGTGATCACTTAACACGCGTGTAACATTCATCACTGTACCCATGATTGACAACCACACTACTTAATAATACACCTTGTACCACATAAAGGCCAAATTATGAATTATTTAGAAAATTTAGAAATCTAAGTGTTTCCTTAATCGTTTTAACATGTCTTACCACAAAGTAAATGCCGAAGCAATCAATAAAATACTACTCAATAATCGTAAGAATATTCAGATTTTGTATTTTTTTGTTAAGAATATTTGGAGAACAACGAAAATAGCGATGAGAACCTTGAGAACGATGATACATACTACTGCATTTCCTATGTTTTCTTAGGAAATGCAGTTGCATTTAGGTAGTATTTATAGTCCGTTCTCTGCATTCAGTTCCGAGTCTATGAATAGAGTATAGTCTGGATTGTGTTCACAAGAGGCTAAGATAAGATCTCTGATTTTAATGGAACATTTGACGCTGGCATTCTATAATTAGTTTTATAAACTTACTAAGATTTATGAAGGCACCACAACAAATTCAAGAGACGAATGAGGTTGGTTGTAAGCAAAGGAAGACCGAGGAAAACTTGGTTTGATCAAGTGTTTCAAATACTTGAAAGTGGTCAAGTAAAGAGTTAGAATAATCGTTTAAATATAAATTTGTAACATTATAAATAAAAATTCGTTTGAAAATACTGTTTTTACTCCAAAGATTGCACGAATTTTCATAATTATAAATACCCCCGTAGGGATAGGCAAAAATGATATAACGCCACATCAATATGTCTTTAAAAACAATATTCGCTTCTTTCACATTTATGAGGAGATGCATGAACGTGGAAGAGGCGAAGAATGTTTGCAAGGACAGAGTGATGTGGCGCTCTATTCTCTCTGCCTACCCCTGCGGGGAAGCGGCGTGATGGTTAGTTAGTTTTTTTTTCACATTTTTGTATCTCCTCATACATATGTACACGCCGATTATTTCGACTATTGACCTGTTGACCAGTATAAGCTATTTAAAATACTTGTTTGTGTCTAGTTTTCATCGGTCTTCTACTGCTTCTATTTCCAAATACATTAACTCATAAATATATTTCACTATTATTTATTCACTCATTCAATTCACATGCCCACACCATCCCAACACGCCTCTCTTAATTTCGTCGATAATGCTTATCTCACCCTTCCTCATATGACCATTTGACATACATTATTCATTGTTTTGTCACACAATTATCTGAGAGATCGCATTTTGTCTGCATTCAGTCTACTTTTACCCTTCTTTTGCCAACTTAACGCTTCAATCCCACACATTAGGTGTTTATTTCCAGAAACGTATACTCTGTATTTTCTTTTCATCTCCAATTGACTAGACTGACCACAGCCGTAAACAGCCAGTTTCTAATTAATAATCTGTTACACAAAATTAATAAAAAAAAAAACAAAATACTTAAAAAAACATGTCTATTATTTTTCCTAGCACGTTTTCCAACGAGTTCAAGTATTGATTATCGATTACAAGTTAGTGTAATATTTTCCGTTTTCATCTGCTGGAGTTTACAAACTCTAAACAAGGGTGGGTTTTGCGTCGAAGCCTTCGGACGCATTCTCGCGTGAGTAATTCTCCCGGATAGTAAGGGATGACGGTTGTACTACGTACTTAGTTGATGCAAGTCAGGTCACGAACATTCACGGCTAAGGGTAGGTGGTAACAACCCCTGGGTTCTTTACACACTCAATGTGTATATTTTATTTTTAATTAATGTTTTACTTTGACGTGTATATTTATATATACGTGTTGATTTTACTCAGATGCACAAGACAGTAATTTTAAAGCTATCATAATAAGAATCAAAGTTATTTTATTTCTTGTTTCGGCATTAACGTTGTGGTAAGACATGTTACAATGATTAAAGAAAACGCTTGTTTTACAAAAAGATATTATTCAGACCTGAATGATGGTATTTTAGCTTCCCAAACTAGTAGTCTTTAATAAAACTCAAGTGGTATAAAACTAGTGTTTTCTTTAATCATAGGAACAAAGTTGATAATTAAAAAAATATATTTATTCATCTCACCAATAGTTGTCTCTAGTGAAATTCTAGTGATTCAAGAATAATATTTCAAAATTGGTTCATATAAATAGAACTTCTGTGTAAGTAAATTATCTGGTCAAATTATAAGCTTAAATAATAAAAATGAAAATGATAATTTCTGGCGTTTTTCATGTGTGTGATGGTAATCGTCTTGAATTATATTATACGTTATACGTATAAATACTTTTTTTCAATAAATAGTCTTTGATTCATAATAATCATATTTTTAATATACCTTTTTACTAATATAATAGAATATCACGAACATATTGGTAGAGAAGCAATACGGATTTTGTAAAACCTTTTTTCCGGTTGAATTAATTTTTCACTGAAGTTATTTGCATTCACTCGTGAAAACACCTGATTTAGCAAGCCCTTGACTTCTTTTACAAGCTCATTTAATAAAAATATGTCTGAATTTTGACCAAAAATTGTCAAACCACTCGAAAAATAAGGTTATCGATATATAATTTGAAAGAATACTTAATATTTTTTGGTTATTTAGTAAAAGTGATATACGTATAAAGGAAGAATGCAAGCTAAGCCTCAATTAAGATCTAAAGATAAAATAAGCTAAGATTTTAATTGAAATATCAAAACATGGAAAGTAAAGTGTACATTTCGCTCACTTCTTTCAACAACGTCATAGATCAAAAATCGTCAAATTTCAGTTGTGCATGTTTTCAGAATGCCCACAAAATGTACTTTATCTCAACAAAAGCGACATATTTTTAACTTTATATTTACCCGCTACAGGGCAGAAAGTGTTGTTTTTGCAATTTGAAGAAAAGGTTTGGTTTAATTATTTTTTTAAATAAACTACTAAATATTTTTCAAATGGAGAAAAAACATCCAGGTTTTACCTAAAAAGATCTGCTGCACAGAAAAAAGTTCAATAAGTGGCTTGATATTTATTTTTAAAACATTGTGTTATATTTTTAAACTATTAAAACGTTCTCCTGAAAAATCAAGTTTTTTGATTTATGACGTTGTTGAAAAGAGCAAGCGATATGTCGGAACATATGAGTGTGGTGTTCCATCCTCTCTGTCTACCTTTGATTGTAGTATTTAGTAGTAATAGTTATAGAAATATCAGTTGTAGAAATGCCTAAAACAATTTGTAAATACATGTAGTTTAAATTATAGAAATTTATTAAACAGTGAGATTTGAAGCCTTTTTATCATTTTTTTATTTAATTTTAGATAATATAATTGAATAAAATTAAAGCGAATAATTAAAGACAAAAGCAGTCAACAGATTACTTCTCCTGTCAACGAGATATTTAATTATTTTACCAAAAGCTTTACAAAGTTTTCAACAGATGCTAGTCATATCTGTCAGTTCCTTAATGAGATACGGAAACGTTTGTTGAAATACATCATATATACAACTTCTAAAAATTTACGTAGTATAAATAGGTAAATAACCATCATGCGCACGCTACACCACTGTATTTGCAAAACTAATTCACCTCTTCTACTTTCATGCATCATCATACACATGTGCCGATCATTGCGACTCCTGACTTGACCGAAAAACGATCTCTCAGACAAATGTGCGACCAATCGATGTATGAAATAAAACTCAATTAGTGGTCTGATACTGGTTTTCAATTTTAAATCATCAAATTGTCATACAAAGTTAATGCCGAATTAATCAATAATATATCTTTCAATTTTAAATTAAGGTTTTACTTGGCAAATAACACTTATTCTTAAAATTTATTTATAAAATGTATGTGTTTCAATAAAATTTACCGTGTCGGGTTGTGGTCCCGTGGTTAGTGTCGCGGATTCTCGAGTCAGAATTTCCGGTTCAAACTCACTCTACCACAATTTGATACCTATTTTTAATAATGTGCGGCTTATGCTCACAGTAAATTATGAAATTTATGTAATTTTGTAAATAATAAAAATACAAATATTTGTATTTTTAAATAAAAAAAAAACAGAAATTAAAAATAGTATTTTTTTCTAAATAAATATAAGAATTTATTTCTCCTCGCATATTTCAGTATTTTTTTATTGTCTGACTGCCCTTTTTTCTTTATTCCTAATGACGTCATCGCTTACCCCCACTGTCCCAATTTACATCCCCAATCGGAAATTGGCGCTATCTGTATCGCGAGTAAAGCGGGGTGAGTAGTGGCTGCGGTAACTTTTCCTGAAGGATTTTGTTCGTGACCTGCATAATACAGACTTGCCCGCACCCCGTCTTACCCCGAACTACTCCCGGCACGAATGTTTATCGGTTAAGTGTTTAACCGTCGATATTTTAATCGAATAAAGCTTGAAATAGTTGAGATCACGAAAATAAGCTTGTAATGGAGAATTTTAATTATTATTACGACTCACAGCAACACAAAACCGATTTTCAACACAGAAATTCATCAGATAGTACACGGCGTAGTAAAATACACGTAGAGCTAATAAACACAACTATATTAACTAACTAACAAACTAACCATCACGCCGCTTCCCCGCAGGGGCAGGCAGAGAGAATAGAGCGCCACACCACTCTGTCCTTGCAAACATTCTTCGCCTCTTCCACGTTCATGCATCTCCTCATACATACCCGCCGATTGTTACGACTCCTAACCTGACCACTTTCAAGTATTTGGCATACCTGATCGTGCCATGTTTTTCTCGGTCTTCCTCTGCTTCTTTTCCCACTAACATTCGCCTCACAAATTTGTTTTACCGTTCTTTCCTCACTCATTCGTTCTACATGTCCAAACCATCTCAACACACCTTTCTTAATTTTATCGATAATGCTTATCTCAGCTTTGCATTCTTTCCTTATTTCACACTATTCGCACATCTATCATACATCGTTTTGTTGCACATTCTTATGAGAGATCGCATTTCGACTGCATTCAGTCTACTTTCATCCTTCGTTTGCCAACTCCATGTTTCACTTCCATACATTAGAGTTGGAACCAGGACTCCGTTGTGCACTGCCAGTTTAGCTTCCGCTGATAGGATATCTATATTAAAGTAAGAATAAGGTCCTCACAATATATTGTCAATACCAAAATTAACCAGAGAATGGAAATAGTCAATTCGAGAATGATTTATTTTTATCAGAGAAATTCCTCATAATGCACGAGTACATAATAAAATATATGTGGAGCCGATAAATACAAGTAAGTGTGAAGACCTTACAATATATTTCCAGTACACAAATTAACTGGATTATAATATATTAAATAAAACCCAGTCAGGGATCTAAAATAAATGATCTGAAAATATACTTTTTGGAAAGATATATGTGTTAGTGATTAGTTTTTTTTTCTTTTTTTTTACCATGTTTCTTAGCTTAGGTTTTTTTATGCCTATTTACTTTACTTTCTATTACTTATATATTTTACGTCTTGCTTTTTGTTTTCTTATTGGTTACATTCTTATCTGTTTTTCATTCTTGTTAACCTTAATCCCATGTCCCAAAATGAGTAATGGAAATTACTCATCGGAAATATTATATATCGCTCACTCCTTTCAAGAACGTCATAAATCAAAATTTGTCAATTTTCAGTTGTGCATGTTTTCGGAATGCCCAGAAAATGTACTATATCCCAGCAAAAGAGGCATCTTTTAAACTTAATATTTACCCGCTACAGGGCAGAAAGTGTTGTTTTTTCATTTTGAAGAAAAGGATTTTAATATACCAAATATTTTTCAAATGGAGAAAAAACCATCAGGTTATACCTAAAAAGATTAGGTATAACCTGATGGTTTTTAATATTTATTTATTTTCAATACATTGTATTTCATTTTTAAACTTTAAAAAAGTTCTCCTGTAAAAAAAAGTTTTTTGATTTATGACGTTCTTGAAAGTAGTGAGCGATATGTGACTTATATTTTTAATAATTAATTTTTTTTTTTAAATTAATTAATTAATTAAAAAAATAAAATGAAATGATAACCATAAATCTTTCTTAATCATCTCGATATGTTTTCTTAATTTGCATACAATTTCCTTAATTCAAGTTTTACTTGGTATGTAATACTTGTGGCACATATTTCGATGCATTGAACAACATGATGCACGGTGCTTGAAAATGATGAGGAATGCATCGAAACGCGTGTCATAATAGATTTCAAGAATAAGTGGCGTTAACCGAGTAAAATTTGAATTAAAAATAGATAGATATTTCCATAGAGTAACTGCCGAATCAATCAATGAAAAAAGTGTTTTTAAGGTTTGATATTTTTTTAAATTTCAATTTCAATTGAAGCTTAAATGTTTTTTAGATATTTAAGTACAAAAAGTACTTAATTATAATGTTGTATGTATGATACTAAAAGAAATAAACTTCATTTCCCGTTGTCTTGTATAGAATAAGGCATAGTTATATATTGGTTTCCTCCGACTTCGGCAACTCTCTGGGAACCCATTCAAACCTTGTACTATTATATTTTTAGTACTTTCTCAAGAACATTTTAAACCAACGGTTCTCAAAACGTGGCTCGTTTAAGGTTTCGATGTGTACATTTTTACATCTCAACAAAGATAAAGAAGAATATGGGAGTCTGGGTATTTACAGGGCTTATGACCCATCATAGGCTGGGTGTAGTATTTATTTTATACAAATGTAACATTCCTCATTAACTTTTTGAAACTCGAATTTTAGTTTTTTGAGGAAACATTATTATTCCAAATATTAATTAGGTACTGATTTGTTGTATTTTCGTTAGTAATTCTTATCAATTGCTGTTAACAAATAATTTAATTTTTATTTTTATATCTGTATGGTTAATAATGTTCTCAAGGCATTCGTATATATGAACAGGACGTAAACATACTTACTGTATAATACGTCCTTTCATATGTGAGTTCTCGGCAGCATCTATGATTTATTTGAGCAAGCTTTTTATTTAGCAGAGAGCCTTATTTAAATGTTCCAAAGATCTTTTTCAAATTATTACACATACTTGGGGATTTTTATAAAGCTTATGATTTTACCAGTTATTTAACTAACTAACTAACTAACCATAACGCTGCTTCCCCACAAGGGTAGGCAGAGAGAAAAGAATGGCACACCACTCTGTCTTTGCAAACATTCGTCGCCTCTTCCACGTTCATGCATCTCCTCATACATTCCCGCCGATTGTTTCGACCATTAACCTGACCGCTTTCAAGTATTTGGCATACCTGATCATGCCAAGTTTTTCTCGGTCTTCCTCTGCTCTTTTTTTAATTACATTCGCCTCATAAATTTGTTTTACTGTTCTTTCCTCACTCATTCGTTCTACATGTCCAAACCATCTCAACACACCATTCTTAAATTTATCGATAGTGCTTGTCTCAGCTTTGCCTTCCTTCCTTATTTCACTATTCGAACATCTATCATACATCGTTTTGTCGCCCATTCTTCTGAGAGATCGCATTTTAACTGCATTCAGTCTACTTTCTATTGAAAACAATTATTTGTTTCACGATATTTTAGGTGTAACCAAATGATTGTTCATAAATATAGTGAGACCTATTTTTACTACATTTTAATCAATATTTATTAATAAAACTATACAACAATGAAATTCACGTTTGAATTTATTTATTTGTGTTTTTTTTCGTCTCGATTTAAAAAAATGTTTAAACAGATGTAGGATAGCTGAGACGGGACACTCCTCTGAGATTCGACTTCCCATCGGGGTGATAGTAAGACTTTACACTGTTAGTGGAAATTTTGCTACTCTGCGGCGAATGTTCCTCACGAAATCGCATCGTATTTTCCCTTATTGAACATTTGAACACTTCTTATTCCCTATTCCGACTCAGAAACCACCCTAATATACAGGGTGGAGATATTTGTCAGAAAAATTGGCCACAAACGTAAAATTCAGGCTTGTGCATTGTAAAGTAAATATTTTTATCAATAAGTTATGTTACCTACATTAAATTTTTGTACTGATATTTTTTGGTGTATTTTATACAATATAATAAAATAACAACTTTTTGGTTCCTTCCATATTAGTTTTATTAGACCAGCAATCGAGTTTCATCATAACCGACATCGTCAGACTGGTCTGATGATGTCGATAACGACGAAACGCAATTGGTGGGCAAATAAAGTTCACGTGAAAACAACTAAATATTTGTTATTTTATTACACTAATTATATCTCACATTTTTTTCTTTGCAATCGGTGAATAATCTTTAATTAACAGCAAATGATAGAAACTGTTTAGTTTTGGGTGTTGCTGTTACCTCCAACAGATGGCGCTGCCATTGCGGTCAATAATATATTTCTAAAAAAAGAATGCAATAACCCGACATAAGTATAAACAAACACGCATGTATTTGAATGTAACTTTGTATCAAAATTTAAAACCACTCAGCATATAAATTTAGGAGATAAAAGATTTTGAACAAACGAATACTTTAATTTATTATGATGATGAGAAAAACTTCATTGTTTTGAATAATATTTGCATCTCATTCCTTTGCGTAGTATATGGCGTTCAATAAATTGATTTAGTCGAGCGTTCGTCTCGCTCGCACTCATGGTGATAATATTTTCACCCTAATTAAAATGATTGAAATTCAACAGATGTCGCCGGTATAGCATTTATATCAAATATTAATTATTATTATTGTCAGAATATTATTATTCAACAAACGGTTTTGTTAGCTTACTTGGTTGTTGAGATAAACGAGCATTGCTCCAGAACTATAAGGGCTTAAGAAAATGCTTTGAAAAAATATTTTCTTCGTTTCCGTCTTATTCCTCATTACTGAGGGTTGTGACCCTTGTGGAAGCAATGACTCTTCTCCAGTTATCCCTTGACTGCACTGCACGTAGCGCTCCAACCACCGAGGTGCCTGCTGCTGCCTTAACTTCATCGGTCCGGGAATTTCCCTCTCCCTCTCTTCCCCTCCAGGCTACCGATTTCAACCAGTCATTTCAGGCTATCCTCATTGCCACGCTTAAAGTGTCTAAAGAGCTGAAGAATCCGTCGTATGCAGACATTGGCCAGAGTCAAGCCATCCAATTGTAGCCTGAAAAAATTATTGAATACTAATTATTTTTTTGACATCTCGTAAAAGATGAAGAAGAATATGGAAGTCTGGGTATTTACGGGGCTGACGATCGTCATAGGCTGGTTTAAGTCATCACTTTACACACGTGTAACATTCACAAATTTTACCCATTATTGACAACCACACTGCTCAAATTCTTGGAAGTTCTATATATAATTTGAATGGCAAAATAAGGTCATTTTTTAATCACACAAAAAAACCTATCGTATACTGATTCAGGATCGAACTTTCTTTCAAGCATTTATTACTTAATCAGTGTTTGATACGATTATAATTAATAATAACAAAAAACATAAAATTACAACGTTTCATATAAAATAACTTTAAAATAATTATGAATAACTAAAATTTTCATATAAAACTTGCCCCCCAGTCCCTCAGAGCTTTCGAAACATCAATTTATATTGGATGCTAGAGAGAAATTAATAATAGCTGTTTCGGAACAAGTTTGTTTAGATTATAAATTCATGTTTAATTTGGCAAAGCTTGATGAATAGATTAATGGTTTATTTACTTCGTTTTGACAGAAGGCGTAAAATTAGCACTGGGAGTAACTGCGATTATATCGAGTGGGATATTAGTAGCACGCTACCCCACGATAAGCTGAGACTTGGTTACATTTTGGTGGAATTTCATCATTAAATAAGGAATTTCATCAATATATAAGACAAGAGAATGCTAGATTTTGTCACATCATGCTATTTTACGTTAGGTTAGATTAGCTCTAAGCGGTATTTCTCGAAAAGAAGAGGCAACAGAATGTCAGGTTTTGCCATGTCACACCTAGCCTCTTTTTTTCCAGAAATACCGCCAAAGCTGAATCTAACCTAACCCAGTCACATCTCGCTTTTTTACTTAAAACTTAGGCAGTATTTCTCGAAAAAAGAGGCAAGAGATAAAGATAATGTTTAGTTTTCTCATATCACGCTATTTTACGTTAAGTGAGATTCACCTTTTCGTGTATTTCTCGGAAAGAAGAGGCAAGAGAATGTTATGTTTTGTCACATCACGCTATTTTACGTTATATAAAATTTACCTTTGGTGGTATTTCTCGGAAAAAAGAGGCAAGAGACTGTGAGGTTTGGTAAAATAAGGTTAGGTAAGGATAAGTTATGTCATGTTAGGTTATATAATAAAACAACAGGTTTTTGTTTTATTTAATTTCACCAGTGACTGGGATTAGTCGTTACCGTCATTATAAGACTGTATTATACACAACAAAACAGGGGTTGAAAAACATGATTTTATATCATTTTTGTGATGACATCGATAACGACTAAACCCGATCACTGATCAAATAAAATAAAAGCGATAAAAACTATACAAGTTGTTGTTTTTGCATGATTAACATATTTTTTGTTAAATAATAAATGAAGAAATGAAATAATTTATAACATTTTGAGTGTCTCAAAATACTTGTTCACAGATCTGGATTATCTCCAATTATAGGAGTTAATATTTAAATTATTTTTTTTACATCTCATCAAAGATGAAGAAGAATATGGAAGTCTGGGCATTTACGGGACTGACATTTATTTGGCTTAGTGAAATTCTAGTGATTCAATAACAATGTTTCTGAATTGGTTCATATATATAGAACTTCCAAGAATTTGAGTAGTGTGGTTGTCAATAATGGATAGAATTGGTGAATTTTACACGTGTGTAAAATTATCACTTAAACCAGCCTATGACGGTCGTCAGCCCCGTAAATGCCCAGACTTCCATATTCTTCTTCATCTTTGATGAGATGTCAAAAAATAATATTATGTATTTTAGTATATTTTTAATTTAATTTTAACAGTGACTGGGATTCGTCGTTACCGACATCATTAGACTGTACTACAAACAACAAAACAGGGGTTGAAAAACATGGTGTTTTGTAATTTTTCTTATGACATCGGTAACGACCAAACTCGGTTACAGGTCAAATAAGATAAAAGCGGTAAAAATTATACAAGTTGTTGTTTTTTGCATGATTACCATATTTATTGTTAAATGAGAAACAAAAAAAATATATATTATTATTTTCTACCGGTTGTATTATATAAAAAATAAATAAAATAAAACCCTTATCCGCACCCCAATGGTGCATAGGGCACTGCGTCATATAAACGCAGTGTTATCTTGATCGTTTACATATGAAGGAAAGGTGATCAGCCCTCCGCTTCAGGTACCAGTCCAGGGTAGTATTGAATAAATATTACAGTGAAAAAATCACTTATATTTTTTTACCCCCCTTGGGAATCGAACCCGGGACCTCCAGAACGGTAGCCGAGCGTGCTGACCATTACACTACGGAGGCGGACAAAATTGTATTATATTCCCTACATATTTTTATACTTGCTAAATCGGAGAGAGCTTACACGTCCAAAGAAAATGTTCAATCTATTTCGACTATGAGAACTGGAAGTTCTAAAGGAATCGGGATTTAGAGCCTTTTCACATCAGCGAGGGAATACATTCAACCCTGTAAAAGACGATCTTCTATATACAGAAAAAAAGAGATCATCTCAATTCCTCGGCTAGAGTTTCATAGACATTCATCTAAGGAAGGTAAGTTACAACTTCCAAAAATAATAAAAGGCATAAAACATATACAGTTAAGAGTATAATGAATACTTAATGATTTAAAAATAACGTTTACTTATTAATATTAACCCTTATTGTATTTTTTGCGGAAGCTAAACTGGCAGTGCACAACGGAGTCCTGGTTCCAACTCTAATATATGAAAGTGAAACATGGAGTTGGCAAAAGAAGGATGAAAGTAGACTGAATGCATTCGAAATGCGATATCTTACAAGAATGTGCGACAAAACGATGTATGATAGATGTGCGAATAGCGAAATAAGGAAGGAATGCAAAGCTGAGATAAGCATTATCGATAAAATTAAGAAAGGTGTGTTGAGATGGTTTGGACATGTAGAACGAATGAGCGAGGAAAGAACGGTAAAACAAATTTATGAGTAAGTGGAAAAACGAGCAGAGGAAGACCGAGAAAAACATGGCACGATCAGGTATGCCAAATACTTGAAAGTGGTCAGGTTAGGAGTCGTAACAATCGGCGGGTATGTATAAGGAGATGCATGGACGTGGAAGAGGCGAAGAATGTTTGCAAAGACAGAGTGGTGTGGCGTTCTATTCTCTCTGCCTACTCCTGCGGGGAAGCGGCGTGATGGTTAGTTAGTTTTTATTGTATTTTTTGTGTTTGTATTTTATATTATTTATTATTTCGGCATTCACTTATTTTTACCACTTGAGTATAACATATTATTTTAACTGCTAGTTCCTTAGCTACACATGTTTCCATCTACGGGTTTGTATATAAAGTTTCAGTTTACTTATAACAGTTTATATTCAAACCCGTAGATGGAAGCGTTTTTACCTTCCGAAACAAGTCATTGAAATATATTTGTTACAATTTGCTATAACTCATTTCAGTACATAATTTACTCTCCTTTCTAAATCAGTATCAATATTTTCATCTCCAGAAAATATACATCCCAAAAAACGAAATATGAAGATTTTTTCTTGAATTCTTGAATTTAGGAGTTTTTTCCGGTTTTTTTAAATCACATTTTCATATGGTGTACGGAGTGCGTATAAGTTTTATGTATCACAAGGAAAGGGTAATTAACTTTAGCCTTACTATGAGTTTTTCAATGTTTTAGAATTTAATACATAAACCCTAATGATGACAAGGTTCTTGTTAAAACCGGTTGGAAAAAGTGTACCAGTAAAAAGTGGTTAAAAAGTTGTTTTGTTTTATAAAGTTTACAAACATTTTTTAATATCATTTGATTTTTCAATAATTTAATATACATAGTAACAATATTTTTTTTCTAAACTTTAATTTATTTTCAGTCATGGCTCATAGAACTACATTTCATATTAATTAAGAAACATCTTTTGGCACTGTTCTCTAAGAAAATGTTTCAAATAATCAAATATCCTTTTTTATTTTACTTGGAGAAAATTAAGTCAAAAGCTCAGTGATACCATATGAGCTTTTATGTAAGCTTTTGTATGTACATATATTTATGTGGATCCAGTAAGATTGTTGCCAATTTTTTCCCTTTTCTGTTGTCACAATAAAATTTATTTTCTCAGTCGAAACGCAAATAATGAAAATGGCTGACATGAATATATTGGATGATAAAGAAATAAAATTCGTCGTACGTAAAATGTGTATTTCTAAAAATACTCGTATATGTATGACAAAAAACGAAATTTATGTAATTACTAATACTCTTTTGTGTGTTATATTGCTACATCCTTTGTTAATTTGGAACAGTTACATAAAACTAATACTGCGCAAATAATTAAACTTAATTTAATAATTTAAGTTTTACTTGTTATGGTAAATACCATTGGTATGGTACATTATTTCTTTAAATCTATTTTAACATGTGTTTCGATGCATTCCACATCATTTTCAAACACCGTATGTGAAGCTTAGTCTAAATTTTAGAGTTGGGTCCTTAGGATGTTGAAGGTTGAAGAGAGGGTGAGAACTGTTTCTTATTATTATTATTTTATTTTTAGTTTTTTTTTAATCAGTGGGAACATCGAAAATAAGTGGGAGGCTTTAGTCATTATCACATTGTTAATACTTTGTTCATTTTTAGGATTTTGTTTTAAATGTTGCAGTTTACGACTTTTCGTATTAATAATTTTTTTAAAGATTTCTACGATATTGTTGATATATTTGTGATCAATTAGTTTTAATTGGAAAGACTTTAATTCTTTTAAACCTAGAGAATTAAGACCTAGAGAAATTCGGCATTCTTTTGTTTCTATAACCAACCACACTCGTATCATACATTTGCTTTACTATTTTCTCTTCGGTCATTCGATTCACAAATCCAAATCATCTCAACACACCTTTCCTAATTATGTCAATAATGCTTATTTCAGCCTTGAATTCATTCCTTATACCTCCATTCGATTAAATAAATCATTATAAATCAATCACACATTGTTTTGATGTACGTTCGTCTGAGAAAACGTGTTTCGACTGAATTCAAAGGAATGGAAAATCCATTTACAATAAGTAGTATAAAAAAATATTATTTTTTGACATCTCATCAAAGATGAAGAAGAAAATGGAAGTCTGGGCATTTACAACCGTCATAGGCTGGTTTAAGTGATCGCTTTAGACACGTGTAACATTTACCAATTCTACCCATTATTGACAACCACAGTAATCAAATTCTTGGAAGTATTTGGATACACACAAAATGTTGTATATAAAAAAAAAACATTTTTAGAAATACATCTTACAACATTTTGAGTATGTCCAAATACTTGTTAACATACAAATCAAAGAGTTTCTGCTCAATAAAAAAGCTTCTTTCATCGCACCATATATGTCTCTAGTAAACTTTTAATGATTCAAGAACTACGTTTCGATTTTGAACTATATACAAGTATATATAAGTTCCAAGAATTTGAGTAGTGTGGTTGTCAATCATGAGAAGGATTGGTGAATGTTACACTGTGTAAAGTCACATTTAAACCTTCCTATGATGGTCGTAAGCCCCGTAAGTACCCAGACTTATTGGATCATATTCTTCTTTATCTATATTGAGATGTCATAATATAATATAGAGAATGATCTTAGCCATTTGGTCGGAAATACAAAAAAAAAAATACTCGAAATAAATCCGCAGAATACGCGCTTGTCTTTAATTTTCCTTTGTGGCAAGTTTTACAAAGTTACCCCATTCCGCGTTAAATTTACAAAATTTTAGGTGGCTTTGCCGAAGAGTGAAAACTTAAATGACACAAATTAGCAAAGTGGGGATATTTTTAGACAAACAAAAAAATACTAATTTGCGACCACGCGAACCCGCGCTTTGAAATAATCCCTTCAGATCTTTACCCTCTAGCGCCTTGTATTATTAAAGAAGGCTTTTTGTTTTATTTACAATACAAAATCCAATATTTAAAAAAAATGGCTAATTTGTTTCAGTTTATATATAATCCTTTAATGAAATAAATACTTTACATTTTTACACCTCAACAAAAATGAAAAAGAATATGGAAGATTGAGTAGGTACTTACAGGGCTTATAACTTTTCATAATTTAGTTAGGTGATCACAGTTAAGTGATCATTTTAAAAGTGTGTGCCATTCAAATAAAATGTCCCTAATGTCAAGCTAGACGTAACGCATGTCTGCCTTCGATTAGAGTGTTTTTAAAATGTAAAAAAAAATCTAAACCATTGTTTTTTTTACTTTTTAATTATATATATCAATTAAATCCTTGTCTACAATATATGTACATTGGCAGGCCTTTTGCTTAAAAGCAATATCTTTCAACCGATCGAAAACAAATAAAAGTTACTGATTAATATTTGAACCTTATACAGTTTGAAATGAAAGAGCATATAGTGCTTTTACATAAGTATTAAGTACTTTTTTAGCTTTTATTTAACGATTTTTTATTTTGCATTTTTATCACATAAGCCGCCTCCGTAGTGTAATGGTCAGCACGCTCGACTACCGTTCTGGAGGTCCCGGGTTCGATTCCCAGGGGGGGTCAAATAAATACAAGTGATTTTTTCGCTGTAATATTTATTCAATATTACCCTGGACTGGTACCTGAAGCGAAGGGCTGATCACCTTTCCTTCATGTGTAAACGATCAAGAAAACTCTGCGTTTATATGACGCAGTGCCCTATGCACCATTGGGGTGCGGATAAGGGTTTTATTATTATTATTATAACATAAGATGTTTTAATCGTTCAGCGACACATTTTCTTTCCATTGAACAGATAATAAGGTTATTCTGTTGAAATTAAAAAAAATTGACAGTCAAAGGGTTAAGGACATTGTGCCTCGAATAAAAGTTAGCGTAGGATGGTTTAACATAAGCCGGAGAGTAATATTTTGAGGGAGAGATTTCTGAGCCCTTTATGGAAGGGGTGTTTTTTAAGAAGAATTTAAATTAAACTTGTCCCAATTTATGAACGGGTTCAATTAGATTTCATTCGGAAAGTTCAAACGTTTTGACCCCAAAATAAGAAAATTCTGTTTACCGGTTCAAGGAAGCCTGATTAAGATAAAGCACCATTTGGTCAAACAGATCAAAATTCAAATTATAAAGTTTATTTCATTTTAAAATTGATGATTTTAAGACGAAAACTACAAATACTCATTTAATTCTGAATTTTAACTAGATTCCTTTTATAAAAGTCAATAAAAGGTGTCTTAATTGATAAATGTGATGTAATAAATTAGATCAATTTTTAAACTCTGTAGTTTGGTCATATAACACTCTGCTTATCATTCATCTTTCACTTTGTGTAATGTCACAAAAACTATAAAACTATTTTAAAAGTGGTATTACACAACGTAAGCGATGAATGATAAGGAGAGTGTTAAATTACCATACCACACAGTTAATAATGCTTTTAATATATCAAATATATTTTTTTAACTTATAACATCAACATTAAAAAAAAATAAGAATTTCTATATTGGTTTCTATATCGACTCCTTAAAAATTGTTTTCTTACATTTGTGGTTTTTATTCCGAAAGTCTTATGTTCAGTTACTTCCGCGTTTTAATTGGTAAAAGAAATAACATAACATATATAATGTTTATTTCATTTAATTTTTATTTCTTTTATATATTAAAGTATTTATTATTTTTTGCTGCATTTTTTCAATGTCTAATTTTCAGAGCCAATTTAGGCTAGAGTATATTTAAACATTTATTTATTAAGCTAATTGTATTTTAATAAAGTCTTTTTATTGATTGCGTAGGAGATGGTTGTAAATTTCAATGAGTTTTTTTTATATTATTTTTTGATATCTCATCAAAGATGAAGAAGAATATGGAAGTCTGAGCATTTACGGGGCTTACGACCGTCATAGGCTGGTTTAAGTGGTTTAAGTTTTTTTTTCATTATTTAAATTTATAATGGAAATAAAAAATTCACTTGGTGAACACCACTATTTCTTAAAATCCATTGTGACACTATGCGGAATGCATCGAAACACGTGTCATAATAGATTTTACAAAATATTTGTGTTTACCAAGTGAAATAAAAATATAAAATACAAATACCAAATTCAAATCAAATAAATCTCATGTACAATGCAGCCAATATATGCTTAATTAAAAAATAATACAATTGGCTACAAAAATATATTTTAATATTCTGTATCCTAAAACGGCTCTGAAAAAATATTCGACTGTTACTTACGCGTTTTCATTTTTCGTTTTATTGAATATCACTTTTTCGTTCGAAATTTGATCATTTACAAACCCTGAAAAAGGTCGCGCTTCATTAGTTCTACAATTGTCTTTCATTGGGCCAGTGATTCCCAACATTAGCAATATCTCCCTCCGGTTGCGTATCAAGAGGCTCAGAGGAAGGGGGGGGGGAAACAAGTGTCAAATGTAGTTAGTAAAAACTATTTTTTAATGCGTGTAGGAAAAGTACCTACTGTAAAGAAAAAAAAACACCCTGGAAAGAATCCAAAGCTGAGATAACCAACATCGATAAAGGCGATGAACGGTCAAATCGAACATTTCTAGTCCAATATTAAGATCTTTTTAATTTTTAGTCGAATTAAGTTTGAAATACAACCAGAGGAAAACCAAGTAATACGATCGAAGCAAAACGATGTATGATTGATAGATGAATGGTGGTATACAAAAATAATGCAAGGCTGAGATAAGCATAATCGATAAAATAATAATTGAGAAAAAAAAGATTGCAGAAAGAATAGAAAAACAAATTTATGAGGCGAATGTGGTTGGGTAATACAAGCGGAGGAAGACCGAGGAAAACTTGGCATTATCAAATTTGTCAAATACTTGAAAGCGGTCCGGTCTGGTCGAAATAACGAGGAGTATGTATTAGGAGATGCATGAATTTGGAAGAGGCGAAAATTGTTTTGCAAAGATAAACTGGAGACTGCGTCCCTGCGGAGACGCGGCGTGATGATTACTTGATTGGTTATTTTACGGAAAAAATTACGATGGAAAAACAAGATGTAAAGTCTTATGAAAGACATTATAATTACAGTTATACCTCTCTTTCTCCTTCTTTCAACGTTATATGCTTTTTCTCTCTCGTGTAACAAAAAGTGCCCAGTAAACGTGAAGCGTCCTGGAAACTATCTCTCAGTTCACATCCAATTAAAGATTTTCGAATCGTCACCTAAGAATTTCCTCTCTTAAATTTTGAAGGAAAAAGTAAATTACGAAACAACCATTGTGTAAGTGGGTAACATTTTTTTTCTTCATTTTCTAGGGGGAGGGGGTGGACTCAAAAAGTTTGGGAACCTCTGCATTGGAGACTTGTATCTCCGCTTGACTTTTCATCCGAATGAATGTGAAGTATGCAGAGAGCAAACTTCGGCCGATTCTTTCCAGTTAAAAAGAGTTTCCAAGTCTGCTAACGATTGCTTTCCACTGAATCTCATTTCAGAACTTTTACTGCTCATTTATCTGTGCTTACATTTTCAGGGAAGCTTTTTTTGTAATTTAATTGTAAAAATGTACTCAATTGTGACCTACTGACAACAGTCAATGAAATCAATAGTAAAACTTTTTACTTCAAAAATATTATTTTCTTTTTGTTATGTTTTATTTAATTATTATTAAATTTTTATTGCATTAAATGTTAGTAGTCCAAAGTAAGACAGAATGTAGATTTTGATTTCCTTAATTTATTTTTAATGTTTTATTATTTTACTTTTTTATTTATTTATTTGAGTAATATATCGTTTTGTGGAAACACACCAAGACTGATCTGATTTGTCGGTTTTTCGCTTTAGTTTTTGGTTATACGTTTTTGTTTGATTATTTTATTTTATTGTTGCTACCTCATTTGTAAAACGACAAAAAAGTAATATGTATATGCACACATAAGAGGGAAGTGAAGTAAACGTAATTATTCTTTAATGATAGATATAATTGATTTTCTTTTGTTTATTTATTTTCCTAATTTTTTCCGACATAAATTAATTGATTAACTTTTTAAAAATAAAAATCTTCCAGGGTCCATCTCAACTTATCATCTAATGTGAACTGTTAAGGTCAGCTCTCTTTGTCTTCAGGTAGTAGGTCCTTCTATCATGCACAACGTCACCTAGGTCGCGCCTTCAAATCATATCACTCTCCATCATCCATGTTTTTTGGTCTTCTCTAGATGTGTTTCGAGAAAGATCCATGGCCATTGCCTAGATCACTATTTGTTCAGGTTTTCTGCGTTATTTGTGCCCATACCATCTCGATTGTTTTTCTAAATCTTACTTTTGATGTCAGTTACACCCAGGCTTGCACGAAACCCTTTATTTTGTCTCTATGGGACACTCCAGCTGACCATCAAAGCATTCCCATTTCAGAAATATTTAGTTGCCATATAAAATATAAAATTACAGTGAAAATCTCACATTTTTATTTGGAGTTCCAAGGGAATTCAACAAAGACCACCTGGTAGCTAAATGCATTCATCATTACGCTATACAGGCAAATATAAATTAATTTTATTAATTGATTTGACAGTCACTTTGTGGTAAATTCTATCCATTTTTTATTAATGTTTTACTAAGTAAATACTACTTTTTCTTAAAATCTACTATGACACGTGTTTCGATGTATGTCGCACCATTTTACGGTGTTTAAAAATGATGCGGGATGCAAAGAAACATTTTTCACAGTAGATTTTAAGAAAAAGTGGTATTTACTAAGAAAAACATTAATTAAAAATTACTATTTTTTGACATCTCATCAAAGGTGAAGAAGAATATGGAAATCTGGGCATTAACAGGTCTGATGATCGTCATAGGTTGGTTTAGGTGATCACTTTACAAACAAAAAATAATATAAAAATAACTCCTGTCATTGGAGATAATCCAGATTTTGTAAACAAGTATCTAAACACACTTAAAGTTGTGAATATAATTAAGTTTTTTTTTCAATCACTAAATAAAAACCATGTCTTGTATATTCTTTAAGGAATTCACTTCAATGTCTGATGCGGTGTTCTGTATACTTTTTGGTAGAGACAAGAATGAGAAATAAGAAAGAAAACACTTTCAATTAAAATCCATTGTAAACTTTGCTACGGATTCACTTAATGTAATTTCCTTAATGGTTCCATATGCTAGCCCAAAATACAAGAGCCGCTTTTCTGGGGTCCTACTGCAAATACCCCGTCACATTTCAGCCAATTTATTAATGTTGACATACCCTAATTGGATGAGGGAAACAACAGTTGCGAGAAAGAGAGAGAAGAAATGGGGAGGGGGAAAGAAAGAAATGAGTCGTTCGGTTTCAAACGCCTCTACAACTGAAAAAACAAAACAAAAGTGATCTATCTTATTTTTTGAACATGGCCAACTTAGTGATATAATGCAAAAAGTGATACAGGTACTCGTAAGATAAGCCATAAGTGATATATCGTGGGTATACTGGCAAAAAACGTTAATTTCAAAATATGTAATTTTGACTTGGTGATAAAGTTTGCAACGTTCTTTAAACTGACAAAATACAATAAGTAGTTTGAAATATTATTTACAACATTTTGAGTGTGTCCAAATACTTGTTCACAAAATCTGGATGAGCTCAAATTACAGGAGTTATTTTCATATTATTTTTTGACGTCTCATCATGTGTGTGATTATAATCCAGGATACGGACCTCACATACTAATAAAAGAGTTTCTGCTAAAAAAAAGCTTCTTTTCATCTCACCAATAGATGTCTCTAGTGAAGTTCTAGTGATTCAAGAATAATGTTTCAAAATTGGTTCATATATATAAAATTTTCAAGAATTTGAGTAGTGTGGTTGTCAATAATATCAAAAGTGAAAATTATAATTTCAGTCGTTTTTCATGTATGTGTTTATAATCCAGAGTGTCTGCTCAATAAAAAGCTTCTTTTCATCTCTTGTGAAGTTCTAGTGATTCAAAAACAATTATAGAACTTCCAAGAATTTGAGTAGTGTGATTGTCAATAATGGGTAGAATACACGTGTGTAAAGTGATCACTCAAACCAACCTATGACGGTCGTCAGCCCCGTAAAAGCCCAGACTTCCATATTCGTTATTCATCTTTGATGAGATGTCAAAAAATAATTGAAATATCATATTTCTGTGGTTTCATTTTCATCTTTAAGTTTGATAACGGGTATTTTATTCAGACTTAACGTTTTAAATAACAGGGATTATAATAATAACAGGGAAAAGCTAACGCTTTTTGCCAGTAAACCCAGTATATGATAACCCAACCGATATTTTTTGTACATTAAAAGCATAGTTTACTTTGTGGTAATACAAAATAACTTTATTCTTATCATTTATTGTTCACTTTGTGTAATACTACATTTAAACATTATTATAAGAATTTGAGAGAGCTCAAAGTAAAATTTTGCAGTCTTCTGAAATGTCAATTAGCATAGTTAAGTGGTGTATCGAACAGATTAATTAAAACAAACCTTTTTTTGTTGTATTTTCGTAAAAAGTTTTGTAAAATCTTTTTTTTATTAGTTATGGCACAAAATAATATTTATAATGACCTTATTTGGGCTCAATCAAAGATTTTACTCTTCTTGGCATCAATTCTGTAAGGTTTTGGCACGTGGATGCCATTTTTTCGTCTCGATACCATACCTGAATTATGGACAAAATGAGCTTTTTCACCGTAGTGCAATCAATTTTGGAGAGCCGATTCTTACAGATTGCCGATAGATTTTCAATAAGGTTTATGTCTGGCAAAATTCTTGACCAGTCTAACACAGTTCATTATTTTTTGTGAAAATTTTCAATTTTTTTTTGGATTTATGGCAAGGAGTTAAATCCTGCTGAAATATTCCATAACCATTTGACCTTCGTTTTTGTATCTCGGGTAGTATCTTTTCCAGTAGAATTGGGTGAAACTTCTCGCTATTCATCGTATTAGTCACTGAAAGATCCAACCCTGGTCTATAATACGAGTTACACCCCCAAAACATTTTTTAGAGGGTGTTGAAAATACGAAAAAAAAGTTTTTTTCAATTGATCCGTTCGATACTGTATGATTGGATCGATGCGAATATGGTCAAATAAATGGATAATGTAATAGTTAGGTTAGTTTAGTTAAAGTTTAGTTTCTTACAAAAATGTAGTATTAATGAATTTTCGTGTAAAGATTGCGATGGAAAATATATGCTTTCCATTTTTCTTTTATTTTTAAACTCCACCCCTTGAATAATCCCCCTCTCCTTTACTCACCCCTCTCCTTATTTATAAAAATGTTTTTATTTATTACGTTTAAATTATTATGTAGACGCGAAGATGGAAGCTTAGCTTCCGAAACTAATAGTCATAAATAAGCTCAAGAAACTTCTCGCTATTCATCATGTTAGTCACTAAAAGATCCAACCCTGGTATATATATAATACGAGTTACACCCCCAAAACATTTTTTAGAGGGTGTTGAAAATACGAAAAAAAAGTTTTTTTCAATTGATCCGTTCGATACTGTATGATTGGGTCGATGCGAATATGGTTTAATAAATGGATAATGTAAAAGTTAGGTTAGTTTAGGTAAAGTTTAGTTGAACTAGCTTTAGTGCTGTATTTGTATCGATAAGATAATAAGGACAAAGATATGATTAAAATTTTTGTTTTTGTTGTGATAAGTGTTTTTTCTTTAAAAAAAACAAGAGAAATTTGGAACAGAACTAACTAACTAACTAACTAACCATCACACCGCTTCCCCGCAGGGGTAGGCATAGAGAATAGAGCGCCACACTACTCTGTTCTTGCAAACATTCTTCGCCTCTTCCACGTTCATGCATCTCCTCATATATACCCGCCAATTGATACGACTCCTAACCTGACCACTTTCAAGTATTTGGCATACCTGAAGGTGCCATGTTTTTCTCGGTCTTCCTCTGCTTTTTTTCCCACTGACATTCGCTTCACAAATTAGTTTTACCGTTCCTACCTCACTCATTCGTTTTACATGTCCAAACCATCTCAACACACCTTTCTTAATTTTATCGATAATTCTTATCTCAGCTTTGCATTCCTTCCTTATTTCACTATTGGGACATCTATCAAACATCGTTTTGTCGCACATTCTTCTGAGAGATCGCATTTCGACTGCATTCAGTCTACTTTCATCCTTGGAACAGAACGGCTCAAATATTACAAGAGCATATAAGATAGAATATCTAAAAACTCTCGAGAATAAGTAATTCGTCTTGTAACCTTCCTCAAAGTTGGGCCTTAAGTAATTTATTTTCTTCTTTTACGGCTTAGTTTCGCAATTTTAGTTCCAAAACGTATGTTTTATAAGTCAAAATCTGTGCAGAGAACGGTTATGTGTGCAAGATAACGCCAAAAGTAAACGTGTGTTGCTTAACCGTCATTGAAATTCCAGGCTCCAGTTTTTTTGGTTTGTCTATTTTTAAAAACATTTGTGTAAAAAAAAAAATATAAAATGATTTCAAAAAAATACTAAAGGTTTGCCATGAAGTTGGATGAAAATTAATGTTAGATTATCACCATAAAAATATCAATTATTTCAGAACACTTATTTTTTTTTTACTAATGTAAACACAATTAGTTTCGAGAAAATCTACAGTTCTTTGAAATAAGCTAATAAGTTTCAATTTATAAACTAAAAAATTGTGCTCAAATAATTTATTGAAATTGAAATTGTTTTTTTATAAATTTAAATATTATTCCATTAAATTTATGCTTAATTAATATGTGAATATATTAATTTAGCATTAACATATTCACAAATATTAATTATATATAAATTTAAAAAAATATAAAAGAGTAGTCTGGGTATTTACAGGGCTTACGACCTACTATATGCTGGTTTAAATGATCACTGTATACAGTGTAACATTCACTATTCTAGACATAATTTATAATCACACCACTCGAATTTAACTCATATAATTCAGACTTCGCTATATGTATGAGATCACGGCAGCATTAATGGTTGATTTGAGCAAGCTTTTTATTTAACAGAGTTTTTTTTGTTACATATGATAGATCCTTTTCGAATTACTTTACATACAGGGACCCTGAAAACGTGATGCATAATTTTTATTTAAAAAAAGAGAACCATGTGTGTTTTGAGAACTAAGTCCGCGACACGGGACCAAAACCCGACACTAAAGCTTATAATTTATTTTTTAGCAACATTTTGGATGTGTTCAAATCCGTGTTCACAAATGTTGGATTCTCCACATAGGTTTTCGCATTGTGACATCTCAACATAGATGAAGAATAATTCTCCTTTTTCTATGTTAACATGTAAAAATCTTAAAATAGCTCCAAAAGGAATAACACCCAGTTATGTGACCAAGAATTTGGACACGCCTAAAATTTTGTCAGTAAAAATATGTTATTTCCAACATTTTGAGTGTGTCCAAATACTTGTTCACAAAATCTGGATTATCTCCAATTACAGGAGTTATTTTAAATAACTCCTGTAATTGGAGATAATCCAGATTTTGTGAACAAGTTTTTGGACACACTCAAAATGTTGTAAATAAATTGTCTGGTCAAATTATAAGCTTAAATAATAAAAATGAAAATGGTATTTTCTCGCGTTTCTCATGTGTGTGATTATAATCCAGGATTCGGACCTCACATACTAATATAAGAGTTTCTGCTTAGTAAAAAGCTTCTTTACATCTCACCAATAGATGTCTCTAGTGAAGTTCTAGTGATTTAAGAACAAGGATTCTAAATTGGTTCATTTATACAGAATTTCCAAGAATTTGAGTAGTGTGGTTGTCAATAATGTGTAGAATTGGTGAATGTTACACGTGTGTAAAGTGATCACTTAAACCAGCCTATGACGGTTGTCAGCCCCGTAAATGCCCAGACTTCCATATTCTTCTTCATCTTAGATGAAATGTCAAAACATAATATATGTTATTTCATTTAAGTTAATTGATTTTAACTAAAAATACGCTATATTTTGGACGGATTTGGAATTATTGACTAAATAAAATTTATGGCAGCCGAGCAATTTGTATCGAAAATAAACAGCGAATCGTACCATTAATCAGAGTGGTCTTATATTTCATGTTTAAACTAGCTATAGTAATTTTGTACGGAAACCACATCTGGTAGAAATTAATATTTATTATTATTTAAATAACAATACTGAAGGAAAAACAATTTATTATGAACGTTAAATGTAAAACCCTTATGGTTTATTGGCGCTTAAATGGAGTAATTTACGTTAGAAGAAATTATGAACTCATTTCCTACCGACATTTTGATGGTATCAGCATGCAAAATATTATAATAGAAAGCGTGTAATGCTATTTATGTACATAAGTTATGAAACCCGTCGAACCTTTCATGAAAATGCTAAGTGAAATGGATTTGATTTTTATTTTTATTTTCAGCAAAAACTTTTTGACATCTCAACAAAGTTAGCATTTGGAAGGTTGGCCCGTTTATCGTAGACAACGTTACCTAGGCCATGCCTTTGGATCGTCTTTCCTTTCTGTAGCATCCATGATTTTTTTGATCTTCCTTTGAATGTCTTGTTTTGTTTAACTAAAAATAACTAAAAATATTTCAAAAATCTTACCCTCCCATATCCAACAGTATATTGTACAAATAATACTTTAAATAAAATCCTCGATAGCTCAAATTCAAAAATAGATTTATTACAAAAATGTGGTATTTATGAAATTTCGTGTGGAGATTGCGATGGAAAATTTATGCTTTCCATTTTTTTTTTTTTTTTAAACTCCACCCCTTGAATAATCCCCCTCTCCTTTACTTACCTCTCTCGTTGTTTAAAAAAATGTTTTTATTTATTATGTTCAAATTATTATTTAGACCTGAAGATGGAAGCAAAAAAAAACAAGTGTTATATATTACGAATATAAATATATATATATATATATATATATATATATATATATATATATATATATATATATATATATATATATATATATATATATATATATATATATATATATATATATATATATATATATATATATATATATATATATATATATATATATATATATATATATATATATATATATATATATATATATATATATATCGCTTGTATACAAAGATAACTCTTGTTTATTTCAAAATCGAAATAATTTATTACCTTAATGTTTCAAAAACAAGTTTCATTAATAGCCTCATAAAATAAATATATGATACATTAAAATTAAGTACTGTTTTAAAAGTTATAATTACGTGTCATATTTGTTACAGACGTTTAAATGTTGGACCTGTCTTAGATAAGCTTTATCCAGTGCCTTCTATATCAAGTACAAAACTTGCCAGAGATTTTGTAAAAATTAGTTCCTTTTGGTAAACCGATTTTCGGCGTTTTTCGGTTATTGATTCAATGAAATTTCTGTTTCTGTTAGTGTTATTAGATTTTTATTAATAAGATTTACGTGAACATTTGAAAATATTTTCTTGGCGATATTTTATTTGAGAAAAAAAAATTGGCTATAGTTGACCGTTTTCATGGCCAATGAAGGTCGTAATATTTTTTAAAACCCCATTTTCTATTTTTCCACTATTTATCTTCTTCAAACATTTTATTCGAGTAAAAGAAAATATTTTTACTTTTATTTTAAAACAAAATGTATTGAATGTTTTTTTTTCTTTGGTTCCAGGTATGCAACAAAATGATCCAGTAGCTGTAAATTAACTAAATCAAACCGTAAGTGAATGCAATTCTGTATTATCATCAATTCTGTAGTACCGACAAATATTATGATACCAAATATATCATCACTCTACGGCCAAAATCAAACCAATTAAACAAATTGAATTATAGGAGATGAAACAAACTTTTAATATTATTTATTTCAATCGATTGAAACATTTGATAAAATACGAATGTGAAGCTAAGTAAATACTTATTACGAACTTTAGTTTAGAATATGTGATGAGCCGTCAAATACATTATATTTTACATTTCGATATAAAATATGAAGGTAATTTAAAAATCGTTAAAAATGTTAATATCAAAAGGTAGCTTCAAAAAAAGATAGGAAAAAATAGAAAAGAAGAAAAGATATTGGTACGGTTATCAGTGTTGTTTACCTTAACCAAACCTTGTAGTTTGTGTACCAGATACTAATTTAAATGAATCCTTTAAGAAATGTAACTAAATATGCTTATAACTATATTTATTCCATGAGATGGAGTTTGCAGATATATGTGATAATAGAATATTATAAACAATATAAAAATACATGTTAACATATTTAAAAAATATGAATTACTAAGCGACATTTTAGTAAAATACTTCCTCACTCATTTTTTTGGTTAGTTGAAAGAGATTGCTTTGTTTCAATAAGCCAGTGTACATATATTCTGTAAAACAAGTTTAAAATAATAAATTATTTGTTTAAAATAACTAATGTGAATGAATAATTGGATGCGATTTATGTCTGTAGAGAAGATTGGTTTAATTCCTGTCAGTTGAAAAATGAATTAAAGAAGTATTTATATTCAATTGGTCTAGGGGTTTGTGGAATATTTATCACATCAACCTTCCTTTTTCTTACTTTTGTACCCATATAAAAGCCTCCGAAGGTTTTGTTAGGAATTTCTGAAAATTAAAAAAACATTTTTTACTTTCAGTTTTCGGAATATTTAAATCAAACTTGTAATATATATAAAGGATTCCTCAGATATTTTCGAACATTGGTTTCAGTGTTTTTACATTCTCAAGTCCTGAATCACTGAAAGGCATTGAAATAATTCCTTCAGGAATCACTTGCTGCGCTCACGGCACTTTTATTTTCTTCCCTTGTGACACCTGTTGTCGAATGCATTTCAAAATGCATTTCCCTTTCCAACTGTTTCCTGGATTCCTACTAACTTTGCAGCTGTAAAAATAAATAGATCACAGCTTTTTAAACCTGAAAAGTGTATTGAAAAGTCTAACACTATTCATAAGTTATACTTTTCAAAAAAAAACATTTCTCAGAATTAAAAGGAGCTTTTTTTAGAGACATTTTATGATAATAGGTATATTCATAGAAAAATGAGGCATATTTTTTAAAAAATAAATTTCATGCATTACAGATTTATTTACAAGTTTACAAATATTTGAGATAAAAAATATTTAATTATTCCATGTTCCTTGAAAAACTCTGATTTATGGAACAATAACGTTGAATCTCACTTTCTTTACAAAAACACGATTTTTTTTATAACTTAATAAACTCACAAATAAATAATCTTATTTTATACATAAATTTAATAAATAAACCAAAATAAAATAACCTTAAAATATAAAAACAATAGAAAAAACACAAAATTGATAACAAAATGAAAAATTATCTCCTTATTTATAAAACAGTTATTTAATTTATTATGTTTATGTTATTATTGAGACCTGAAGATGGAAGCTAAGCTTCCGAAACTAGTGTTCAAGGTTTTTTTTTAAAGGTCCCGGAACTCACTTCATTTTAAGCTTTTTACTAAAAAAAATAGTTACAGAACCATATTTATTCAATTTGACGAATTATAAAAATTCAGATTGTAATTACGTAAGCGCAAACATTGTTTCGTCTATAACAACTAAAGAAAGATAAAAATGGTTGCGTATTTGTAATCAGCCTTGCGATAAAGTCTCTAAGCAATCGATAAATTACTTTACATTTATATTTTTACAAAAACGTATGCATTTTTTGTACTTACTGTAGCTAAAAAAAATAGACTTATTTTAATTTGAAAAAAAGTTTGAACATCTTGGAGATTTTGTCGATTCTTTTAAGCATTGCTTTGAAGCGAGTTTATTTGTGAAAGGTTTGTATTGCCTTAAGCTTTGGAGTCAGTAACGTAGTACGTTCCTATAAAGCAGACTTGACGGTACTGCTAGTAACTTCCTATAAAACAGACTTGAAGATAGGTACTGCCGAGATTCAATCTGACTGCAAATCGTATATTTCGACATCAGTACTTACCAGTTTACTTTCATTCCCAATGTATATTTTTTCCTTTTTATGCTCAAAACTTCTTATACAAAACAAAAAATTAAAAACAAAAAGCATAAAAAATTTCACTTTTTATTGTTGTTCGAAAATCAATTTTTTACACTGAAAGTCAGGAATTTTTCCGTAGTATTTTTTTTATATATATCGTAGTCGTATAGGAAAAAGCGACCAACTAACAAAACGTAAAATGTTCAGGAGGGCTATTTAAATCACTTGTGTTTGGCAGGAAAATAAACATCAATAGTCATTTTTAACAAGTCAACATATTATACATCCAAGTTTAAAATCACTTTAGATTTTTTTCAGGGCAATATTAAGCTAGTAAGATATATCAATAATCAAGTTTTGGTAAAAAATGCACTTGGTCATTTTCTCCTGTATGATGATATTTTATTGAGCTTTGTATTGGGTAAAGCAAATGGTCCAATTGACCTCATATGCATGTGGTGCTTTGTACACAAAGCTCCCTAGATCTTGTGGTAACATTATGCAAATGTACTCAAAGTTTCCCTAAGACAATGCAATGCATGCTTAGACCAAGCTCGTGTCGGAAGCAAGTTCGAAACATCTTATTTACGTTTCCAAAGCTCAGTGGCGTATCTAAGGATGTCATATCATACCATGTTTTCTTACGAATGACCATTCGTAAGAAAACGTAATATGTCTCAAATATCTCAATTTTTTTATAATTTTTCAAATTTATACATACATACATTCAAACCGCAAAAATTCATACGGTTCATAAATTATAAAAGGTAAGAATGAAAAAATACAAATATAAATATCACAAAATGAAATGATGTGACATATGGTAGTAAATATATGGTATATGGTAAATATAAAATTACATGTATACAAACACATATATACGCACACAAATATGCAAATATATATGTTAAAACATTTACAAATATTATTTTTTGACATCTCATCAAAGATGAAGAAGATTATGGAAGTCTGGGCATTTACGGGGCTGACGACCGTCACATGCTGGTTTAAGTGATCACTTCACACACATGAAACATTCACCAATTCTACGCATTATTGACAACCACACTACTCAAATTCTTCAAATTATTCAAATTGGAGATTATCCAGATTTCGTGAACAAGTGTATGGACACACTTAAAATGTAATTATTTACATGTTTTTTAAATTAACCCATTTATTAGTCGTTAATGTTCCGGTCATCATTTAACATCGATTTTTTTATATGGAATTAATTCCTAGAAAAAATATGTTTTTCCTTCTATGCAGTTGTGATTTATGTAAATTGTCAATTCATGTATTTTATTTCGTCTTTTTTTGTCTTTTTTAAGAAAAGAGAAATATTCGTGTTTTAACTTTATACAAAAATACTTCAATTTCATACTATTTCTGTGAGCCTAAGCCGTCCCGTGGTTAGTGTCGCGGACTCTTAAGTCAGAGTTTCTTGGATTGTTTCCACTGTACCACAATTTGATACCTTTTTTCTAATAATGAGCCGCTTAGGCTCACAGAAATAGTATAAAATTGAAGTATTTTTGTAAATAATAAAAACAATGCATAAAAAATTCCCTTTTTATAAAAAAAAATCATGAACGTTTGAAATTAAAATATTTGTGTAAATAATAAAAACACAAATATTTCTCTTTAGTAAAATAAAAATAAAATAAGATAAACCAACCATTTGAAAAATCGTGCACAAGATGTTTTTAATTGTAGCATAAATATATCTTAAAAGCATAAATATAAATTTTTGTAGTGTGGCTGTCAATCATGGGTAAATTTAAGCCGAGGTAAATTTTCCATACTCATTTTCATTTTGAAAGGTACAAAATATTTAAATAATACTGTATTAAGTTAAAGTTTATTTTAATATTTTTATGCATATCGCTCACTCTTTTCAACGACGTCTTTTATAAAAAAAACTTGATTTTTCAGGAGATCGTTTTTAAAGTCATAAAATATAATAAAGTGTATTGAAAGTAAATATCAAGACACTTATTAAACTTTTTACTGTGCAACAGATCTTTTAAGGTAAAACCTGAAGGTTTTTTCCCCATTTGAAAATTTTTAAATTTATGTTAAATTTAAATTAAACAATACATTTTCTTGGAAATGCAAAAACAACTCTTTCTGCCCTGAAGCGGGTAAATATGAAGTCGAAATATGCCGCTTTAGCTGGGATATAGAACATTTTCTGGGCATTCCGAAAACATGGACAGCTGAAAATTGTTGATATATAACGTTGTTGAAAGGAGTTAGCGATTTGTCATTTTATAAATACGATAAATAGATTATCTCAGTTGAGACACCTAAACAATATATTTTATTAAGATTGAAATTGAGTTATGTAGCTAAATGTACTAAAATGTTTTATTCTCTAACCAATTTATATATGGAGTTTAATCATGTTATGCTTTAGTTAGTGAATGTCTTGAACAAGTCTTGGTAACACGGTGAAGGAGACGTTACTTGCATGTTCGGTGTTTAACTTGCTTTAAAGTTACAGGTATCCAAGCTCATTCTCTAACTTAGTAACGTCTGGAATTACTTCTTAGCTAAGATATTAGAATGAGATTTATTATTATTCGAAACTTAGCATGTAGCGTTTAATGCGGCATGAAAATCTAGCTTGATTAAACTCGAAGTGCTATTGGGTTGATGCAAAAGTTATGACCGTTTTTTATGATCCCAGGTAAAAAAAAATTTTTTTCTAAAATTATGAAAAATATCTTCTTTTTTATGATTCCATTGTATAAAGGATGCTTTTCCTCTACTTTCAATTCAGTTTTGGCCTAGCCAGAGTACAGTAATGACCCCTTGTATTTTTTCAAAATGTCGCTCGATAAAGTGCATTTACGTCATTGTTTACTTTATGAATTCCGTAAAGACAATACCGCGAGTGTGGCAACCAAAAACATTTGTGAAGTGTATGGAGCAGATGTCATCAAAGTTCGACAGGTACGAAGATGGTTTACAAAATTCCGATCTTGAGATTTTTCACTCATTAATAAACCACGTACCGAGCGGGCATTGAAGTCTGATGACGACAAGTTTAAAGTCATAATTGACACCAATCCACGTCTAATCATCAGGGAGATTGTGTCAATGATGGGAGTCAACCAAACAACCGTATTAAGACATTTGAAGCGTATGGAAATGGTTTCGCGGTACGACGTTTGGATACCTCATCAATTGTCGGCTGCCAATTTATTGGATCGTGTTTCAACGTGCGTTGCTTTGAGTGCGAGACAAAAACATGAACCTTTTTTGCATCGTTTGGTGACGGGAGATGAGAAGTGGGTCGTGTACAACAACGTGACAAGAAAAGGACATTGGGCTATACCTGAACAAGCCCCATTAACAACTTCGAAGGCCGAAATCCATAAAAAAATTTAAACTTTGTGTTTGGCGGGATGATAAGGGTATTGTGTATTTTGAACTCTTGGAACACGATCAGACAAGTACAGTAGAACGATATTGTCAGCAATTATCTAAATTGAACATGGAACTTCAAAAGGATAGACCAGAATTGGTAAAAAGAAAAGGGGTAGTGTTTCATCACGACAACGCGCGACCACATGTGGCTATGATGATCCAACACAAGCTAAATGATTTAAATTGAGATGTTATCAAGCATCCACCGTATTCTCCAGATCTTGCTCTTTCTGATTTTCATTTATTCCGATCACTGCAAAAAAAATTAAATGATGAAAAAAATTATACAATAGAGCAGGTAAAAACATCCCTTACTTCATTTTTCGCATCAAAATCCACGGAATTTTTTACTACTGGTATTAATAAGCTGATAGAAAGATGGGAGAAGGTTATAAGAACTGATGGAAATAAAATAATTTATTAAATAAATAATACATATTAAAAAAAAAATTAAAAAAATTATATGTAAAAAACGGTCAAAACTTTTGCATCAACCCAATAATTTGTGCATCAGAATTATACTGGAGCAAGTCCTTAGATTCAACTTATATATATATCGCTCACTCCTTTCAAGAACGTCATAAATCAAAAACCTTAATTTTTCAGGAGAACGTTTATAAAGCTTAAAAATATAACACAATGTATTAAAAATAAACATCAAGCCACTTATTGAACTTTTTACTATGCAACAGACCTTTTTAGGTAAAACCCGAAGGTTTTTTCTCCATTTGAAAAATATTCGGTATATTTAAAAAAAAAATTAAACTATACCTTTTCTTCAAAAAGCAAAAACAACATTTCATGCCCTGTAGCGGGTATATATTAAGTTAAAAATATGCCTCTTTTGCTGGGATATAGTACATTTTCTGGGCATTCCGAAGACTTGACTGACTGAAAATTGTCAATTTTTGATTTATGACGTTCTTGAAAGGAGTGAGCGATATGTGAGTTGAATCTTAGGACTTGCTATCATTAGAGAGTCATAATGATATCATTAAAGAGAGAATGATATCATTTGAGGGAGAAGAGACAATCTTACTGATAATAAATTTGGTATTTGTTTTGGTTATATAACACTTCTTATAATTCATCGTTCACTTTATGTAATACCACTTAAAATACTACTTCATCACTACCGGTTTAAAAATTACATTTCATCAACCATCAGGTTAAATAAAGACTAAAATATTGTATTTTTTCTTGAATGTTTTCGCAGATACTTTGTGGCACATTTTATAAACTTTATAAAATTAAAAAAACTTTGTTTTAATATAAGAAAGTGGTTAAAACAATGTTGTTTAATTTTATAAAGTTTAAAATGAAATAACTACGTTCTCCTGTTTATATAAAACTATTTTTTTATTATGATTATTCTTTAAAAGAGAGAGAAAGTCGGTAAAGGAATCACAATGGGAATATTTTTAAAAAGCTTAAAAGTTTATCGATTGATATCGGTTTATATATAAAAAGTGGTATGTGCCGAAACCATATTATACTATACCTACATAGGCGAGTTGACGGTGGATTATTTTACATGAATTAATTTTTACTAAAACTAAAAAAAAAAATAAAGCACTTTCGAGTTTATTAATGTAAACACGACTAGTTCGAGAATTCTAAATTTTCTCATAAACAGTTGAAAATACAAAAAGATGTTTTTTTCACTCGTTGATTTTGTAGTTTACTGAAGTAGATTGAACATTTATGGTTTTCGAAACCAGTTGTGTTTAAATTAATAATCTCAATATTTTGCAGGTGTTTTATTTTTTTTAAATTTTAATCGTCATGATATTCCACAACGTTTATATTTCTGCACGTAGATGGAAGCATCTGCAATCATCATGAAGCATCTGAAACTAGTCGTGATTTACGTTTATTATTTTGTCAGAATTTTTGTCCGCCTCCGTAGTGTAATGGTCAGCACGCTAGGCTACCGTTCTGGAGGTCCCGGGTTCGATTCCCACGGGGGGTAAAATAAATGTAAGTGATTTTTTTCACTGTAATATTTATTCAATATTAGCATGGACTGGTACCTGAAGCGGAGGGCTGATCACCTTTCCTTCATGTGTAAACGATCAAGATAACACTGCGTTTATATGACACAGTGCCCTATGCACCATTGGGGTGCGGATAAGGGTTTTATTATTATGATTATTATTATTTTGTCAGAATTTACGACTATAACATTTGTATTTAAATCGTCATCTTATTCCACAAAGTTATGACCAAATCGAGAAATAAGCTAGAATTATATGTGTCAATGAATGTAATATTTAATAATAAATATCAGTTCTTATATATATAAACCATACAAACATACCACTTTTACAAAAGGCCTAGAAAGATGTAAAAAAAAATTACAATATATATTATGTTTAATATTTTGTCAGAATTTACATCAACCAAAATATGAATTACGCCAAACTTTGTATAACTTCAACAATGGAGCTTGATGAGTTACCCCAAATTTTACGTTTTAACTCAGGAAGGGTTGATAAACCTAAAACATAAACATCTATAACTAAGTGAAGCCATCCTGCAAAGCATCGCTCGCTCCATACAAAATTCACTGCAATCATTAAAAAGAAAAACCACATTTTAATAATCACTTTGGTCTTACAAAATTTCATCCATCTAATTGAATATGTATAAAATGTGTCGGGTTGTGGTCCCGTTAGTGTCGCGGACTCTTGAGTCAGGGTTTCTCGGTTCGAACTCACTCACCACAATTTGATACCTATTTCTATTAATGAGCCGCTTCGGCTCACAGAAATAGTATAAAATAGTACTATTTATAACTTCTTGGTGCGAAGTGGGTGGCTCGATAATTTGGGGGCCACACGAGCTGAAGTACTCTTTTATGGAAGAGAAAGTCCGAAAGAAGTTTCTGAGGTATCTTTACATGAGAGAGTATGGCTATTATCCTTGGTTCCACTCGACCGAGTTTCTCCAAGGTATGCTTGGCTACAAGACTAGAAGGAATGTGTATTTGATTACGCATTTTTATCGATTGTTGCGCGGTATGATCGATAATCCTGAAATTATCCGGAGCATTGGTTTGTATGTTCTCAATAGTTACCTAAGACAGCGTCAGCATAGATTGTTTCATATTCCTATACACAGGACCAATCTGCCGATGGTTATGCCTGTAGGAAGAGCTACCGCTATGTTGAACAATATCTCATTGGATATTGATCTGTTCCATGTGTCTGAAGGAGTTTTCCGAAGCTGGATTCTTCTACAATTTTAGCAATAGTATTCTTGCATATTTTCGATTTTAATGTTTTTTAATGTATACGCATTAAATTTAAGTTTGTAATGTGTGTATTCATTGTAAATAATTAAATCGAAATTGAAAATGAAATTTAAGTATTTTTGTATGTTATTAAAACACAAATATTTCTCTTTAAATATAAAAAGATATTCATATCTTTGTTCCGGTTAAGGAGATGCGTGTAGTTTTTTTAGAGCTTGAAGTAAAATAGAAACGATTCAAAGCGGAAGTCATGTTATATTCATTTAAAACTGATTACCACTTTTAAATGAATTGTTTTAATTTACCAGTATTTTGTTATATTATGATAATTCTTGGAATCCCTTTCTTGCGAGAATTAATAAAATTACGATGTTCAATTTTTTTCCATTGAAGAAAAAAATGGAATAAAACTAGATTGAAAAAATATATTATACAAGTAAAAAAAAAAGTGTAAAAAGTAAAAAAAAGTGTAAAAAAACTAATTGTATTAAAAAGTATGATTTTTTTAAAACCAATTTAAACCAAAGGAAAATTTAAGTAAAAGCCGTCTACTTTCATTCTTTCTTTTTTCAACTCCATGCTTTATTTCAATTCATTAGGGTTGTTAGCAGGATTTTTTTTTGTGAACTTACAGTTTGTCTCGGTAGTGTAATGGCAAAGGGTATATCTGTCAATTTTTTAATTTTCTAAGTTTGTCCCACAAAATGTCTAAAATAGTGTATTTCATAATCTGGCAAATGTATATAACTGTAGTTGCAATACTTATTTAGTTTTATTGAGATATGTACATGCAAATACACATATAACAAATGAGTTATTTAATTTCACAAGTTCGTTTTTGTTCTCCTGTAAAATTTGGTCTGAGACAGATATACCCTTCGCCTTTACACTACCGATCTTTTGTGCGAGTGTTTTTGCCTAGAATTTTCACTCATGAATTACATGAAATTATAGTAACTTTAAACATAAAGAGTAAATCCACTCACAAGTAGGCAAAGGCTATGAACTTGAATAAAGTTGAAGCCTGAGTAGGGACATGATAAACGGTGTTGCATAAGCCGTAGCTAGATTTCAGAATCACTTGGACGTTAGGTTATTAAAAAAAATACGATATTTTGTTTGGTTTATTTTATATTTAAACCAATAGTTACTGTCGAGTTTGTAAAACACGTTACAAGTTTAAAAGCAAAAAAAAGTATTTAAACCAATAGGTACTGTCATGCTTGCATTACATGTAACAAGTTTGCCAACAAAAATAGTATTTGAACCAACAGATACTGTCGTATTTATATTACATGTATCAAGTTTAACAACAGATAATATTATTTAAACATAAAAGTACTGTCGAATTTGTATTACGTATAACAAGTTTTACATCAGAAAACAGTAAAATCATCCTTCGCCTTTAACATTACATGTTTCGCGCAAGATTCCAGTTAATTTCAGCGGAAAATGGTTTAGTTTCGCTGGTATGAAAATGGCCGCAAGGCATCTTCCGGTCTGTAGTAAGTATGGATCCTTCTTCCTGCCGTATCGTGTAGGACGCATAGTAACACGGTCTTTCTAGCTGTGGTATTACGGAATGTAGCGGAAATATTCCGAATCCCGAGGTGGCATTCCGGAAACACAATGTCAGCCCTCCGAACAAGGAATATCTCATTATGGTTAAGTAGAGCTGTCTTGCAATGATGGGAGATATGAAAATGTAATATTTACAGTGAATTAATTTTGCCGGGAATTACAGACGAGCGAAATGAAGGTTAATTAGAGTATTTATTTGCTAAATTATAACCGAATATTTGGTGTATTTTACTGAAGATGAATATTATACATATCGAGTAAATTTTGGGTAACTTTTATAGCTCCATTTTCGTAAAATATTATGCCATATCGCTCACCCCTTTCGAGAACGTCATAAATCAAAAATCGTCAATTTTCAGTTGTGCGTGTTTTCGGAATGCCCAGAAAATGTACTATATTCCAGCAAAAGCGGCATATTTTTAATTTAATATTTACATTTTGTTGTTGTTTTTGCATTTTGAAGAAAATGTATTGTTTATTTATTTTTTAAAATAAACTAAATGTTTTGAAATGGAGAAAAAACCATCAGGTTTTACCTAAAAAGATCTGTTGCACAGTAAAGAGTTCAATAAGAGGCTTGATATTTATTTTTAATGCATTGTATTAAATTTTTAAACTTTAAAAACGTTCTCCTGAAAAATCAAGTTTTTTTTATTTATGACGTACTTGAAAGGAGTGAGCGATGTAGGAAACCTCTCTTTATAACCCTTGTGTGAAGTCGAACCCAGATTTGAGAACAAAGACTTGAATTCAGTTAAAATATTGTAAATATATTTAATATGATTAT